>NC_056738.1:384351900-384586900 GCF_019279795.1 Protopterus annectens
GAAGAGTAGAGGTATCAGTATAGATCCCTGCAGAACTCCACTGGTCATCCTTACGTTCTCAGAGGATGCACCCCCTAGTCTTACTAAGTCTTGTCTGTAAGCCAGTTGGCTACCCACCTAACCACAGTGTACAGCTTGAGTAACCCTGTCAGAGAAGTTTACAGAATTCATTATGCAGGATCTACCCTTGACAAAAACAAACCACTGGGCGTCATGTCTGATAAGATTTTTGATATCATAGTTAATTAGGTTAGCGATGATATGTTCCATGGCTTTGCATATAACACTTGTTAGGCTGATAGGTATGCAGTTCTCAGGGTCTTTGGTGGGGCCACACTTGTGGCATGTCAACAGCTGTATGCCACTTTTGTAGGACAAAGCCAGTTGTTACGTTCATGTTGAAGAGGCTGAGGAGACTGTCCACCAATATATGGTTAGTGCCATTAATTAGACAACCTGGTACATTGTCAGGTCACATGGATAAGGTATTCTTTGTTCTGGACAATACCTTCATTACATGCTCTTTTTTGTAGTTGTTGAATAGCTCCCATCAGAGATGGGTTTGGAACAGATGTCTCTGGGGTGAAGTTGGCACTGAATATATTAGCTAGTAATTTGCAATGTCCACTGAACTGGAATAGTTGGTACCATTATCAATAAGGTCAGAGCAATGCTGGATGTTAAGTCTTAATTTTTGACATAAGTAAAGAAGGATCTGTAGTTGTCTTTGGCTTCTGTAGCTAGCCTGATTTCACAGGATGCCTTTGTTTTTATTGTATCCTTTTTTATTTTCTTATCTACCTGCTTAATGTTGTCCTTAATTTGCGGCTATTTGTTTTACTATATAGGTTTAGGAGTTTTTTTCTTTTTATTACATGGTTGACTAATGTTAGAGGATTGCCACACTGGTTAGCTTTTAAACCTCATTATTTGCTTAGATCTAGCTGAGAACTTCCAATTTAATACACTTGTCCAGGTGCAAAAATAAATACATTTAGAAAACATAAATAGTGTGCCCTTGGAGTTAGTGTAGCAAACAAGTGGGGATATTGGGCATAGCCACTTTCAAAAACATAACTAAGTTAGCTTTAAAGTGCCTTTCATTCAGGCTGTACACTTCATTTATGGTTATGCCATATCCATGACATCTTGTGGTCAGGTTTAAATGCCATGATGATCTTTGCAAAGATAAAGCATCCAATGCATTTTTTTCTGAAAAAAAAGTAGTTTGCAGATGTGCAGTCAGAAGTTTAATATGTTTATATAGTAGTATTTAGTTTGGTTTACAATATTTATTTTACTAAATACTGCATTATACTTTGTGAGTATACACTGCCTGTAGTATATATGTCTTGCATGTCTATTTCCATTTCTGTCTTGTTATCGATCTAATATAAGTGCAGTCAACATTTAGGATTCAAGATGGTACATTTGAATATTCCCAAGGAAATGTTATTCAAGGAGACAAGAAAATTCATGTTATAGTCTGGCCTGATGAATATTTTTATACATGTTTATTTGGAAAAAAGATGACTAAAACAATGTCAAACCAACGTTATCAACCTCAAGTCCAAGGCATTGCAGAGAAATTAAAAATGCAATCAAGACTATGGCTTATAACTTCTGAATTCACTATTGGGAGTGGAGGAAAGAACTGATTATATCTTGAGACATCCAGTATAGTGCAAAAATGTATGTAACATGATAAAATAGCAGAAGAACTCTAAACACAATTGCATAATGTCCAAAGCAAAGAGCTCTGGCATCAAAAGAAACTGTGACATAAACTAAAGAAAGACCCAGTGTTGCAACAACTGAAATATTTCTGCATGACAGGTGAGAAAAATAAAAGTGACACAAATGCAGAAAATATCTGAAAGTATGAAAAAAACAAATATTCATTTATTTGTTTATCTTATTTACAGTTTCAATAGATTGTAATTACATCTTAAAAAGCTAAAGTTAATAATTACAAAATCATTATAAAAAGATTTATAAAGATTGCACATGAGGCCCATTTAGGGGTAATGAGAATAAATGCCATTCTTGGAGATAAGATATGATTTTTCTGTATGAATGACATAAAATATAAGTTGTTACATGGCTGTATATGTTGACAAACTAACACTCAATAAAATGCCAGTATTCCTGTTTCAGTGTCAGAACTGCTTGGCTGAATAAAATATGAATTCTTCTGATCCACTTAACAGCATAAATAATTTGCTGGTATAAACAGACGAGTACTATAATATTTCAATCCAACATTTCCTGCTTTAGACAAGACTTTATTTCTGGCATACCAGCTTCCAGGTCAGATAATGGTTTGTCGTCCAACAGCTTTCAGATTAGACAGTTTTGTGATAATTGAGGAATCCTTAAAAAGACCTCCATATGGCTTTGTATGAATTGTATGGTAAAAATATTTGTTATGGCTAATTATGGAAAACCTATAGAGATTGCCAGTGTTAAAAAGAGTGACATGAAAACAGCATGTGTTCACCTTCTTGAGAGGATATGAGAGGACAATAGGACCAACACCAGCTAACATGATGTTTAAATATGAATTCAGAAACAACATTCCTTTGACTAATGAGCCAAGTGACAAGCCACAGAATATAATGAAGAGAAAAAGGGACTCTGAGCAAACGGGTTAAGATAAAAAATATATTGACTCAAAGGTACAAACAAGACAATGCATTGTCAAAAACAGCAATCCCTTTTATTAAAGTAACTGGAGCAGACTAAACATTCACCTTTATACAGTCCCAATTCATATGACATAAAAGAAATCAAAGAGTCTGTGGTAGCTGTGCTGTAATGCATGAAGACGCACATTAACCAGACATTGGTCTTTCCAGAGGCCTTACAGTTAAGATGTTGACAATTCCATTTTTCACTTAGAACAGTACAAAGTGACTAACCTAGTAATGAGATTTTACTTGAAGGTGACTTTATCAGTGAAAGATTTTTATGCAGAAAGTCATGAATGACTATAAGGAGACCTGCCTATTTAAAATACTGGATTTACTAAAACATAATATTTTCATTACAGGATAACCAAGATATATCAAAAGATGCTTTACTTGCCTGGCGTATTTGTTCAAATTGCTGTTCCCTGGTACCTGTCAACTTGTTACTTATTGTAGTAGTATGTGAAGGGTTCAGAAGTGTGAACTTTAGTCTTCTCCAAAGTTGACAGGTAGCATACCATTATTTATGTGGTTTAATAATGATTGCTCTTTCTCCAAGTTGGAGTAACCTTGAAGTAAGAATATACAAGTCTGAGATGCAGGGGGGCTCGCTGCTGTGCAAGAATGGCTCCTTTTCATGTTAAAATAATGATATAAATCCTTGTACTCATGCATGGAACTTTTATGTTCTCACACAAATGATATTTATGATAAAATGTTCTGAGGTCTTATGTTTGGAGCTCATGCTTTTTGAGGTAACATAACAGATCCACAAAAGAAATCTTTATATAGATTTATAAATGCATATGCAGAGAAATTATTTTTTAAAAATCTAGTTTAATTTGCAGATGTGAGCCGCGTGGTGCAGCGGTTACAGTTGTCACCTCACAGCAAGAGGTTCTCCTGTTCGATTCTCGGCTGGAGTGCTTTCTGTGTGGAGTCTGCATGTCCTCCCCGCGATTGAGTGACGTTAAAGTCATGCAGGTAGGTGTGTGCATGAATGGGTGTGCCTTCTTTGAAGGTTGGGTGTCGGGCTGGCAACTCGGCACTGTAAAAATTCACTGCTAATCATTAGCGGACCGGAGTTTCGCTGTGGTGACCCCTAGCCGAGAAAAGCCGAAAAGACAATTATAGTTTAATTTGCAGATGTTTCAAGAATATTAAATCTATGTCACAAAGTAACTGATTTGAAAAATTGATCATTAACATGTTAGCAAACAAAATGTGCATTATTTATTTTTTTTTCTTTTTAAAGGGACTGATGTAAAATCTTAGAGTCGGCATCAAGCCAAAATTCATAGAATATCTTTTCAGAGCATTTTGTAAGCTAAAGCTGACTCTATATTGTAAATCTTATAAGTGTGAACCCTGGAAATAATAAAAATAAAAATCTAAGAATATAGAAGAATAGTGAATGCTGAATATCAAACAAAGTTTTTTTTTTTTTGGAAGGGGAAGAGTCCCCTGCACCCCCAGTGTGGGATGCAGGCCCTCATATCCTATGAACATAAACAAACCAAATGTAATATTGGCAAACCTCAGAGAAAGAGAATACTCTGAGAAATGGCAATCTTGGACTTAGTATATGTAAAAACATATTTTGAGTCATTCCGTCTGACTACTCCAAGACTCACACTAATGTGTCTCAGACTGTCAAACAGTTACTGCTAAAGGCCATGAAAAAAAAAATTCAAGATTGTGGAAATATTACTGTTACTTAGCTGAGAGCTTAACTTGTGAATTAGCTCAACCTGTACTCCCAAGTACATTTTAGATGTCCATTTCCTCACAGAATAGCTGAGGATGTATATGCTATTGGTAGGTGGGAAATAATGGAGAGCAGTGGAAACGGTGCTTTTTTGTGAAGTTTGAAGTGTTATGGCAGAAGCGTAGTTTTGCACATGCATGCTTCTCTCCTAACATTTTAAATCATGATCACTGGTGTTTTCTATTATTGCTGTGAAAACAAAGCTATAGTACTTATTCTTTAAAATATACTATTGTGCTATTATTGTTATGTTAATATATGTTTAATTTATTTGAGTGACAATATTGCTTTAGCCCAGACTACATTCACTGACAAAGTATCCTCCCTTGTTTTATGTTCACTGTATTCTGAAATTAAGCCTTGAATCAGTTGAGCAATATCTTTACTTAAATATATATATATATATATATATATATACATGCATATATATATATATATATATATATATATATATATATATATATATATATATATATGTGTGTGTGTGTGTGTGTAGAAAAAGAGATATACACTTCCTTGCAGTCTGAGTATTTAACTATTCAGAGTAAGATTATGGATTCTGCACACACCCTTTGGATTCCAAAAGACACTGTGTGTGCCAAATGCAACTTAAATGCGACAAACTGCAACACCAACTCTGTTTCTGAAGTCCTCTGATTACGCCATGCCATAATACAAGGAATAGAAGCTATTACAATAGAATCTGTAATAATATTACTGACCCATAAAAAAATGCTACTTATAGTAAACGAACTGCAACAGGCTGCAGTACTGCAAGCTATAGAGGGGGATGTGGCTGTGTTTCCTAGAAGACAGATGGCTAGACTGATAGCAAGGCTGCAATTAAGCCAACTGTTAGATCAGCAAATCATTGACATGCACCACCTAGCTGGAGCAGGCTGTGTCCACCATGTGTGCCCTACACATGTTTGTACGGACATCCTTCTTGAAACAAAGTGTGTCTCAGCCTAGGTGTACTGGCATCTCAGACATTCCAGAGACACATGGGAGATGCTGTAGGAGTCTCACAGACAGCTGCCAATTGAATTCTGTCAAAATTCCTGGCAGCAATGTGCAACAAGGTGGATGAGTACATATACTTTCCATCTACACCCATGGAGCAGAGAAATATTATGCAGCAGTTCTATAATCTCACAAACTTCCCACATGTACTTGGTGCAATAGACTGCGCCCACATCCCTATTAAGACTTGAGTTCATCTAGAAGCAGACAGATACATCAACAGAATGGGGTGGCCATCCCTGAACTGCCAGTTCACATGTGCAGCAGATGGCAACATAACAACCTTATGGCAATGCACCCTAGAAGTGTCCATGATGCTGCCATATGGAGTGAAAGTTGTCTGAGTGCTGTATTCCAGCAAGGTGAAAAAGGTGAAATACCTGAGGGACTACTACTGGGTAAGTACAGGAACACAGCTAGGATGTAAGCTAAAGACATTCCTCTCAACATTATCCATGAGGGCAACACATGTGTTCACTTGATTACTGGGCCAGTGCAGGTACATCACATATTAATTAAGACAATAGAAAGAAACTCTAGCTGTAGACATTCTGTCTTCTGCTGTGGGTAAACACAATCATAAAACTCTTTTACTTATTTTCCCTGAGTTTGCAAGGTTAACGCCGTATGTCCCAATTTCTACTATGAAAGCATACATTTGCATAGGCATATAGTCCATATACATTTCTGCTCTTTTCCAGCAGGGTGCACTGTGGTTACATTTTTTTGAACTCAGCACATAACATACAGGTTATTACATTTGTTGACAAGCCTATGAATCACATTAATATTTATGACATAGAATTATTTACAAAATTCTAGTTAGCTGGGCTGGCAGCCTTCACAGAGGGTGCGACCACAAGTCCAGGCCCAGGCAACACAGCAGTATCTGATACACAACTCTGAGTCATGACAAGCCACAAGTACAGTCAGAAGTACACACATTAAACATTGATGTTCAGGTGTTCCCCACCACAGCAGCACAGATTACATCTAATGGCAATGACCCAGTAGAGGTATATACTGAGCATCAGCCATAACAACATAATTATAACATATAACACTATGAACATATACAAATCTATTCCAACACAGATCATCAATTCAGGCCTTAAGTGACACAGGTATGCATCCAGACTCATACTGGTGTATGCTTGTATTGCAGACAACAAGGGACAAACATCTGTGAAACACATTCATATCTGACCACTCTCAAAGGACGCAAATAGGTAAACATCTCAGAGCATAATGCAGAACTATTATCAATACTGCAAGCAATGTGTCAATGTAAAGTACAGGTAAACTGTAATGTACTAAATGGCGTCACCTATGGTTAGTACAAATTTCACACTCCCATGACATCAGACTTCACAACAAACACAGATGAAATTTTCAGTCATCTGCAAAATAATCATTATCACCATTGAGTGAGACTGATACTACCAGAGTGGATCAACTGTCAGGGTTATTTTAACGCAGTCTAGGGTGCCCACTCTGATGGCCAACATTGTGCTCTGGTCTGCCCCTACCACGTATGGAAACACTTGGCCCAGGTTTCTCTACAGAGGTGACTGATGGGGTGACACCAGCATGTGGAGATACACTGTAGGATTGATCATGAGTGTGAGTTGAATGTCTGGTTGTAACTGCTGGGCCCACATCAGATGGGTCAGAAGCAGAAGTGTGTGCACATTGCAGCATAGACATTAACACCCAATAGGCAAGTTTGGTCTGCTGAGAGGAAGCCTGCCTCTCTCATGTGGCAATCAGCTAAGCATAAACAGGGCACACAGAACCCTGCTTGTACTATGGCATTTCTGTAGTACTGTTGTTGCCAGGGATTCAATGAACCATCAACAAATAACATGCTTTCATTCAGTACAGAGAGTGATGTCATGACCTCACTGTTACTGCACTCCTGTCCTTAATGCAGCACAATCATCTGTTGTGCAACATGATCTGTGGCACAAGCAAGTATGTGGATGTCAGAGCCTTGATGTTAATGCAAACATTCATTTGCCTGTAGGATTAGGTGGACACCCTCTGACTTGTGCCCATGCACACCACATACACGCTATGTCTAGTCTGATGAGCAGTATCATTGTGTTGTGGGGAATTGTCAACATCACCAGTAGACTCAACATGGGGTTGTGGTTCAGAGGCCTCATCCTGTTCACAATCTGATGTCCCGTCATTGTCAAAATGGCTGGACAGGTTTTCCTCCACATCTGAGGCTACAGGCGCATCCACATGACTGTAACCATCTGGCCAAGACTGTATCACCATGTCAGTTCTGTGTGTCAGGGGTCATAGTGCCATACTGAGACACTTCAGATCTCACGTCGGGATCAGTGAGTAGGCTAATGGAGGATAAAGGCAGTTGATGTGCTAAAAGAAAAGACAGATGACACAGGTCAGGACAATGTGATTATATCACATACTGTATATCATTACTAATAATAACTTACCAGGAGGTCTTGTCTGTGTATAGACCATGGGACCTGCATAACAGAGAGTTGGCAGTTATGTTACTAATGCAACATACATGACATGTGACGAATACAAGCATAAGACACACTTGACAAGTTCTGGTGGGAAGATGGCACTGGAGGAGAGGGATAAAATGCAACGGTTGTAGGGAAATAAAGTAAAAAAACAGCATTCTTAACCACATCCGTGGCAACCCAGCATATACCTTTCTGACAGAGGTAAAACGTAGACTAGGTAATACCAACACATACCAGTTTTTGTGGATGAGATGGTGATGGTCGCTGTGCTATGAAGGGGCAGAAGGGCACAGTATTAATGGGTGACAACAACAGGAATAACAGCAATGACACATAAGAAGGAGAGGGAATGGCATACCAGTGACACGCTCTCGATGTGGTGAGACCTGCAATGTAAATCCTGCAGTGGTAAAGTAAAGACAAAGCAATCACAGTCATGTATGAAGGCAGTGGAATAGTCACATGATGATATTTAAAACAAAGTAACAGGGTCTGCTGATACTCACGTAATGTACAGTGCACCTGTTGGCCAGCTGTCCCAGTGTAGAAAATAATTCATGCAACACAGGTCTGCTACACATTGCTGCAACCTATGAACATATTGTGGAACCATACCTGGTCTGTCTGTAGGTGAATCTGCACAGCTTGTCCCCCCAGAAGATGCACCTGTAGTTTACAATGTGAGGGAAATATCAATATGACAGTAAACAGCACCAGCATAATATGAGGCTGAACAGGTAATGATCACAGTAACAGTATATGGAGACAAGCATCTGTCATGTCCTGATGTTGTGCATAAATGGATGGACCTGTGAAAATAAATGCAGACAACATTACACATTTGGTTGCACTGTTATGTTTGTACTGCAGTTGTATGACTATGTATCATTGCACTTACGCTGGTCGTCATCACCCTGTGTGGATCCCTGTGCATGATGCAATTCTGCCGCTGCAACACAAAAATTACAATATATGAATAGGCATGCAACAGCAATTTGTACTGATTTACTGTATATACATCTGTGTTATACAAAGTAACACATAGGTGTGTGAACTGGAACACCTGCTTCCATCCCACCCTGGGTATGCAGTGCTTACCACTCATCATATGCAGTAATGCAAGAAACTGTGGGATCTTATCAGGGGATGTCAATGGTGGGCCACCATCTGTGACATCCCTCAACCTCTCATACTGGTGTACCCTGTTGTCTGAATGGATGATCATGTCAGAGCACAGTTGGTGACAGTCCTCACTGGATCTTTTGTGACCTCCCACAGAATTAATCACATTGGTGCAGTCAATCTAGACTTCATTCCTCAATAATACATTTCCTGCCCATCCACGGAGTCTCCATCCATGTTGGTTTAGGGCATCTATTATAATCTCATTCTCCTGTGGTGAGAAATTGTCACTGCTAGATCTGTGTACCATCTGAAAGACAGTTACATGCACATGGTTAGATTCATGTGGGTGCCCATGTATGGACATGATTATGTGGACATGTTATGTCATTGTAAACTCTATGCAGTCCTGTGCAATGCAAAATTCTAGGAAATAGTGCCTGTGCCATAGAGTACTGTTTTCTATAAAAATAAAACAATTCATAAATATAAGACATTTGGAACATTAACATAAGTTGCTATAACTAGAGAGGCGGTCTCTGTAATTTGAACCCCTTACAGTGGATATCTGAGTAATTTAGGACCAAGTACAACAGCAATGTGACACAGGAGCCACATACTCTGCATGCATTTAACATTAACATACTACATATAACTTATGTGTACAACAGAAATTTGTGAAGACTGTAGCTGTAATGCAATTGTAGCCTAAACAGATAAACTGTGTAAAAGCAAGCAGTCATATGAAATGTTATACATGATGAGCTTATAGCAACACTATCATTACAGAGTAGTGAATGCCATGCACATTAGCAGACAGTATCTGTAAATTATTAACTGAACAACTTACAGAAAGTGTCAGAAAGCCTCAGGATCTGTACGCAGGCCACAGACAGTATACTGAATATGGTAAGCAAACATAAACGTGGATCCTTTTTGTATTGCATCAGTAGTTCTGATACTTGTTTTAAGAAGCATCAAGGAGTATATATCCATAATAGCAATATGAGTACATACTACATAGCAACATATGGATAATGTCGGAATCCATAGTTTTCCGTACATATACCACAGAGAGTATCAAGTTAACAGCAATATATATGGAAAATTCATGAATACTTATATGTACTGTTTAGTCGTGCTATTTAAGTTTGCCTGTACAACTGCATTTGGGAAGATACTGCATGCTGTTGATGCAGACGTAACCACCTATATACAAGCAGGTATATCCCACACCCCTCCAATAAGTCACAAACATTTTTTTGTAATGCACGCATTTTACATAAATGCATCAATCTAAAGATACACAAATACTTTGATAAGAAGCAATGTTAACATAGGTCTTTAAGGAAGTAAATATTTCCTAGCACGGCAATGTTTGCAGGTGCCACATTACCTTTACAGCTACCTGTGAGTCAGGTATAACCAAAAGTAAGAAAAGCTATATGTGTACATCTTTTAAGTGTCATTTGTGCCATACATAATTAATGAGCTTCATTAAAATTCAAGGTTTTAGAATCCCATTTGCACACATCCACTTAAGTTCTCAAAATTCAGGTCATTAACCATTAGCTTGGCATAACGAGAAAGACCTCTGCACAAATACCCAATAGATGTCATTAAACAGGACCATGTGTAGCATGTGCCCACTAAGTTGCAATGATATGACAACATGACATAAGCACCACTTGTAAATAGTGATTTTGATACATTTACAGATCAGACCATTGCTACCTGTGAACTGAGTTGGACCTCAAATTTTCTGAATTGTGTGTATTGACATTAACAACATTATTGAGATGGCTGCTTCGAGGAGGCTTTAACATGTTCAGGCACCCAACTGGACTGAGGAGGTGACCACCCAGATGCTGACCATCTACACTGGATTGGAGCATTGCATGAAAGGCAGACCACTGAACTTTGCAATGATTGACCTTTGGAACTAGATTTCCAGGGAGCATGGACAACATACAGGGATTTACTGGACTGGAGTGTATGTTCACCATCACTAATATGACCCGCAATGGATGGTCACACAAGAACTTCATCAGATGGTTGCCGAGGTGTGTCAACAGCTGGTAGAAGCCTTCAGTATGTGTCACAATCCTACTTATACCTGGACATTCCTAAGGAATTCAGAGATATAGTTATGTCCCAGATATCTCAACTCATGAAAAAAGAAGAAGAAATGTGCCAACTAACAAAACAGGCTCCAAACAGACTTGTATACACCAAACCAAACTGAAATAGTTGGCACACTGCAGGAACACGTTAAGTAATCAATCACGGTTACTCTCAAAAAGTAAAAATAAAACCTTTAATCCAATATCAAATCACACATACACACTTGACAGGATTACCACATTTTCTTCCAATACTTTGGACTTCATCAGATACTGAGCTGAACTAACCCCCTCATTTTATATACTCTAAATGAACATCATTATCGAATAAAAGGTCAATTAATTATCTCTTAACAAAGTGAACATTCTTATTACAGTCCCATTTGTTTAACACAAGAGGAATACACGTCCGACTGGCTACACATATCTTTCAAGTTGTAATACTTGATGATAGCTAGTATTTGTGTGGAAAATCGTGGCCTATATAATTTAATTGTCTAATGTGTCTGCATTCATCTGTTATCTGCAGGAATATGGATACACACAAGCAGTACTATAGTTTGTTCAGAAGAAACATCTGGTGGCTGCTAGCTCAGCCTAAAAGCCAACAGGGATGCATGCAAATATCTTGGATAGGTGTGAGTTCAAATCCACATAGGGGAAACATCTCATTGTATTCTTATCAGTGTGTATTTCACACATTGTCGAAAATGCTGTACATACCTGCTTATTGATATTAACGGTTATTTTGAGCATGCTTATGAATACCTCCATTCTTTTTAGGATTTCTACTAATATCTCCGTAATCTATAATGTTCTGTTAACAGCACCTTTTTTATTACAGTTTTATGTGTACAGCTTGCAACAGTCTGGTATATCTCTGCCAAAACGTTTTGTGGAATATGCTAACATTTGCAAACTGAATTTCATGTATAACTGTGTCATTCTTTATTAAATTGACTTTAACAACCTTCTCATCCTTATATTTGGAGGGAGTGAGATGGTCAGACCTACATTTGGAATGTAGAACAGGGAGATACACTGATACCATGTATGAATTTGCATTATGATGTATACTATACTGTGCAATAAATATCTGTACATTTTATATTATCCCACATAAAATAAATTACTGTGTCCATAATGTACAGCACATTGTAGTTGTCTGTTAACAGCAGTTATGTGTTACATGACAGTGTTCCACTCTCTGAAGAATGAAGGTTTTCAGTTGTGATTTTTGGTTGTGACCACTGTGCTGACATGCATTCATGCTTGCAACTTATTTTCATAAATGCACAGCACATTGTCCTTTTTGTAAAGCCTAAGCCATGATCCCTATTAGTACTCCATCCCTGCACATTCATAACTCCAATTCTTTTCACTGCAATTCCACCATATTACCTCACGCAAGATAGATTAGCTAGGCAGTTAGGTATCTGGGTAAGAGTGTGGACATAGCTTAGAGTCGTAGGTTTGAATTTCAGGTCTTCCAATCTGTGTTCATTTCTGTTCCAGGATGTAAAGGACTGTGGGTGTGCCATTTCAAAATATGTATGGTGATTCTTTGATGTTCTTCAAGATAAAATTCTGAGAACCTGATCTGAGCAATGTATATCATTGTTATTTGAGAAGTACATCATCCATACACATTATTTTCTTTTTGCAGGTGATGAGGACAGGACTAGCAACCATGCCCTGTGCATTGATGCACAGGCTGGAGGAGGAGCAGCAGAGGGAGAGAAGTATGTTGATTATTTTGTCTATTTTTATAAATAAAACAGAGCTGATCATTGTCACAAGCTCATATTTTTGACATCACCATGCACAGTACTTATAATGCAGGAATACCCATCATGCATCAGTAAGGTAAGTGCAATACTCACACTATACTTATGCTTGCAAGTTTAAGTTAACGAAAAATATGCTTAAATATCATTTAGAGCAAGCCATATTTTCAGGGATAAGTTTTTAAATGTAGACCACAACCTAAATGACAGTCAGTTATGTGTAACTGTCACAGTGGTTTTGATGAGGATGTTCACATACAACGTCATAGTGCTTTGACTGCGTCTTATAATGTGTTAGTAAATTTGTATGTGTGGATGTTATTCTCACTTTCTGATCTGTTGTGTATAACCTACCTATTAACATAATGAATGGATGTCTGCTGTGTTAGTGTTCACACCATCATAAACAGACTGTGCGTCATACCATTCAGTTCAACATAGGCTTCACACCTGCCTACAACACCTTTGGTGATTTGGGTAAAGCATACTTGTATGCTGTGTTTGGGGTACTTGTGCAGGCAGGCATTTCCTTAAAACATTTCTAAATGTCTGTTACATGATCAGCAAGCAGCATCAGACTGTTTGCATTTTGCAGGGCAGTGAATGCTAATAAATGCATGTAGATCATGGATACATTTGTAGCCAGATAATACTGTTTGTACAACATATACTAGATTTTCATGTGTCACAGGCTGCCATTGTGTTTAGGATTGAGCATCATTACTGTTGTGTTGTATTGTGTTGTGTTGTATTCCTTAAACTGATGTGGGGTCAGCCAATTACCATGTTGCCTGACTCAGCTGTTTGACATATGGCTTTTATACTTTCCATGGTATTGTCATCTCACTCTGTCTTCATTATAACAATGTTAATTAGTGGCTGTTCGTATAACTCATTACATGCACTTAGAATACTTTTGAGATTCACACACAAACATAAATGCTCAGGGCAAGTGTGCAAGGGAAAAAACATGGAAATACTGATATTCTGTCAGACAGTCAGATGGGCAATTTACTGAGGCATACATCAGTAATAAAAAGTGCATGTTGCAATACTATTGCTATATTGTAATTTTCCCAGTAATGTTTTGCAAAGTAGAGTCATGTGAATGTTGCATAAGACAGTGGCATGGCATGCTTCACTTCAAATTTCAGGATAGGTAAGTTTGCTGGCTTTGCATACTCTTGCCATGCTTAATGCAGGCTGATAAACAACTGTTCAGGTCATGTCATGATGTCCAATGTAAAACTCTGTTATGCATGCCATGGCATGGCCTTGAGTAAGCTGCTCACATTGTTTCCCTGACATGTTCAGGTATTGAAAATTTCCAAAATTATAAATAATGGACATAGGGAAGGTGTTTTGTGCATGAAGAGCCATTTGCTATCAGCAAATCTTTTAATTATAATTGAGCTACATTATAATGTTTGGGCCATTTCATCTGAGACCGTGTTTTAAATGAGACCTACAATGTATGCTAATAAACTTTTATTCTCATATTCTCATATGCAGACCTCACATGTCAGTGGGTTGTTACTTAATGTCTGTTAGATTGCAGATGTGTACATCAATTTTTGATTTAATGTCAACTATGATTTTCATAGGAATGTGTGGTCTGATGGACATTTATTGTTTTGATTACTGACATGCATTGTATATGGTGGTGCTCTTGACTATGGTCATAACATATTGTAAGGCTTCATAATGACTGTTTTCTGTCTGTTCATTGTGTCACAGTGAGTATGTTATGCAGACAGGTAGTATCAGGTATGCATATGTAACTTCTGTCCTGTATTGTGATTCATCTTGACAGAGCATTGGACCCATGGATGATCATCCATAAAATGTTGGTGAAGAACGTATGCTAGGCCACTGCCAGAGTCCTCTGATAACAACCATGATGCAGACAAGGATGATTGTGAGAAAGTTGGACATGCACATCCCATCATCCCTGCTGCACCCTAGAGGAGACAACACCAGGAACCACAGCATGATGATTATCAGGAGCAGATCTGGGAGGTGGTGACCAAAGTGTTTCTTACAAATATGAGGGACATGATGGGGAATTCTTTCAGGATATGGCACAGGCTATGTGTGAGTTATTCAGGAAGATAGCCCAGGAGATCACTTGTGATGTTTATCCCCATCAAGGTGGTCCCTCAGCTTCATAGGCATTGTCTGTGCAATCCACTTGGGCAATGCTGCCACTATAGTACTTGCCATATCAGTGATTGTACTGTATATGCACACTTGTGCATGCACACCATTTTGCTGCCATGCTTATGTGTTACAGGTCTAAACATACAATGCAAATATTCTTTAACATTTATCATTATGTTTCAATGTGTGCATGAAACTCATTACCTCTTTACACTTTCCTTCAACATTTAACTGTCCATGAGTTTCAGCAGTTAACTTGCAGCTATTGCTGCAACAATTCCACTGTCAACATGAGTGTTACTGACAGCAACTTGCAAACAACATGTTGTCCATTGTCGAGTTCTACCACAGTGGTATGGGTACGATTTTTGTATTGCCATATCATGTATGTGCAACAGAAGGACATGATCATGCCCCTGTGTTTTGGATGACAGTTTCATGCTGTCCCACTGGCATAATGGCATTATGTGTGGCATGGGTTGGCAATGCTGATACCATGATGGGTCATATGAATGTATCTCAAACATGTAGGCAATCCTCCTTTACTGACTGTATAGACCACCAATGTAGCGTTCATGTATACACACTGTTAATGATAATTTATTCAGTATACTGTATTTAGTCTATGTTACATTTCCACATCCATGCATTATTCACATAAATTCACTCTTTTTGGCAAATGCTGTACATATTCATTGATTTATGCACATATCTCTGCACACAGTCCAATCCATAAGGAAACACTGTTGTACCTTTCAAATGTGAGTAGTCTCTGATTTAATGTGCTGTAATGTTGCTCACAGGACTATCCTCTACTCAGTAGTGATGGCAGTCAGTGACACATAAATACAGGTCTTTATTCCACGTTTTACATTGACATGACAGTATATGTGCATCTGATACCATTTCTTAGTTTGCTTACCTATGTCTCTTGCTGTTATATGACTGCACAATACTGTGTGCGTATGATTTATACATGTCCTTTTTTTTTATACATCAGCAATGAAGTCTGCCCATGTGACATATATTGGCCATTCCCTTCAATGTATTTTGGGTTGACTTCAACACTACCCTATGTGTTGTACACATGCATTTGCAGTGTGTCACTTTACCTTGTTCTGCTTTATCGTTTGCCTATGGAGACTGGATGCAATGTCTTCTTTGATGTGGACCCATGTTGTCCACTTCCTTTCTACCTTTGCAGGTATGCAATATATCTTGCAGATATGTTCACCTTTGTTGGAATTCTTGTCTATTTTCATGTATTAGTTTGGTTACAGAATCAAAGTGTGCCAAATCTAAGGATATTATACACATGCAGGACATATGCACACAAGTCGCTGGCTATAGCTTGTACTACATCTTTGTTTTTGTTATACTTGTGTGTTACATATTAACCAGTGTACACTGTTGAAATTCATGTGCACAACCTGATACTTTTTGTATAGCAGTACTGTTAGATTTGTGACCATATATTATTATTTTACATGTCATTGGTGTGTGCACATGTATTGCCGTTGCTGTTATCTAATTTCCTGTTAGGACACTGAAAGTTGTACATATATGTCTACACCTGATCTGATGCTATCTGTGTCATTATTCCTCACAGATGCCCTTTTTTCTTAAAGTAGTTCCTATCTTAAAAAAAAAAAAAGATCTCTCTCCTGCTGTTTTTTCTTTGTGTGTTTGTGTGTGTGTGTGTGTGTGTGTGTGTGTGTGTGTGTGTGTGTGTGTGTGTGTGTGTGTGTGTGTGTGTGTGTGTGTGTGTTTACCTTTTAGGATGGCAGAAAAGCCTTCAGGGTTTAAAAGATGCTCTTCTATGGTCAGAAGATGCCATGTTCTGACTCACATGAGGAGTGTCTTCATTGTTTAGGGTCGGTGCACCTGGAGTTTGAATGCAACATTTGTGCCACATTTAACCCCAGGGCTGTCTTAGAGTGATGCAACAAACTTTGGACTCCCCTTCCAAGCCTGCACAGGAGCCTAAGAAGGCCCAAAGGGAAATCCTCTTTTTCCTCTGCTCTTCCAAAAAACGTTGAGGCTCGCGGATTGCAGATGCCCGGATCTGAGCCCAGCCTCTTGGGCTTCAGATCCAAGGTCCGTTGTTCTGAGAGCTTCTGATCATACTCTCAGATCCAAGGCCTCAGCAGATCGGAGGCCTTTGGATCTGAGTTTAAGCAAGCCATCCTCGAATATGACCAGTTTGTTGGATTCATTCGGCATGGCTTGCAAACCTTCGGATCCTACCAGGTTGTTGGATCTGACAGTTCAATCAGCTCCTATTGTCATTGAGGGTTCCCCTTCTGGGTCCTTCAGGAGGTCGGATCTGAGTCATCAGAGCCAATCTCCTTCTCGTGGCTATAGGAATGTGGGATCCAAGGTCAGATCCCCAGCAAGATTGGCCACTCTTCAGCTTTGTTCAGATCCTCCAGACATCTCCTTCCCTCGGACATGGATAGAATGATGAGGAGTTTCCTCAAGGCCCAAATCAGGTAGGACGTGCTGCTGTCTCCTGCCCATGTGGCTAGGAGACCCTCCCTGTCCACAGGTCTCCACTCTCCTCTTCCAATCTGACAGGTTTTAAAATGTCAGGACCAGGAGATTTCTAGTGAGAAGGTGATGATGTCAGGTGTTCCCCCTTCTCAACACTGTAAGGGTCCCTGGCTGTCTCTGTTTCACAGCCCTCGGACCAGGATGGGCCTTGTCTCTGAGTGGTCAGTGCAAGTTCCCTTGGGGGTGGGTTTGGGTCCAGATTTTTTGAACTGCTCCCTTCCCTTGGGGGCTTTGTCACTGGACAGCTTGGGACCAATATTGTCTGGGGGCTTTGGTGCTGCTTCAGGGTCCCTTCTCTCTTCCCAGGTGGCCCCAGCCACTGGGGATGGGGGGCTTTGTCCAGTCTGTTGGCCTTCTGGGTGGTAGATAGGACCTTCTCCACTTTGGCAATTACCTCTCCTTCTTCTCAAGGTCCTCCCCAACCTTTCTTGGGATTGGGTGCTGAGGCCTCATCATCCATCCAGGGTCAGCCCTCCTATGAGCGCCTTCAGATGGGCACCACCCCACTTGAGGTACCCATCTCTTTTGAATCCTCCCCTGAGCTCACCATGGAGGAACTCCCTCAGAAAAGAATATGTAAGAAGAGACACTTAGACTTCCCCAGAGAGTCCATCACTGAAGACATGGATTTTGAGGAAGGAGACGGGTCCCCCAGACTTCTGTCTGAGAAGGTTTCTTTGGGGACATCTTGGAAGTTCTCAAACAGAGGGACGAATGGTCTTCCCCATCCCCATCTTCAGTGGAGTCCATGTTCCTGAAGGCGTTTGAGATAGGCCAATCTCCTACCTGGGTTTCCCCTCATGCTGATGAGCTTGTGGACCTTATCACCAGCATGGACTGGAAGGAACCGGCCATGGTGGAACCTGTGCCCAAGAAATCAGATAAGTTCCTTAGTCCTCCTAAGGATAGGTCTTTTTGAAGCAAAGAGGTCCCTGTCAATGCCATAGTGGTGGCTGCTGCTACTAAGAAGGAGCTAGCTGAGCAAAGCTTCTCGGTCCATCCCACGAACAGGTAGTCCTGGGCGATTGACCATTTTGGAAAGCATGTGTTTGCCTCAGCTACTCAGCTACTTTTGGTCAGAGAGCAACTAATTACTTATCTCACTTTACCTGGCTTCAGAGGGATTTGGTTTCAGAGCTTACCACTTTCCTGTCAGAGTTGTTGCCTCCAGAGATCCTCAAGTTAGTCTCTCTGAGGCTGTCCACTCTCACTTCTTTAGCCAATGCTTTGATGAGGCTGATCTCCAATACTGCAGAGGCCACCTCTCAAACAGCAGGCACCAGCATTGCTATCCAACGACATGCCTGGCTTCATCTTTGTGGGTTAGCGGAACCTTTTAAGGTATCATTCACTAATGCCTCCCTTGACATTTCCACTTTGCTTGGACCATCTGTTAAGGAAACTTTAACTCACAATGAGCAGGAAGGCAGGACTCTTTCTGCAGTAGGGATCAAGTTTTCTACTCCCCAGAGGTCCTTTCCTAAGACCCAGAGGGAAAGTAAGAACCTTTGGTTCCAGAGGACTCAGTCTTCCTTTCAGCACACTCCCCAGGAATCGTCTTCCACAGGCCGGGGCAAGGGATTCAATGGTAACCTCTGCCCTAAGGACAGAGGGGGGTCCACAAAACCAGGGATCCCAAGAACCCATCTCAGAGAAGCCCTTTCAGCACTCCGGAGGCACTGCCCAACTATCCTGCCCTAGAGGTAGTCGAGGGTCATCTTTCCCTTCACCCACTAGCCTGGACAAGTCTCACATCCAATCAGTGGGTGATAAAAATTATTTCCAGGGGTTACTCCATTCTCTTTACTCAGCCCCCTCCAATTCAGAAATTTCTCCCAGATGTACCACCCCTCCAAAGGAAGTTGGCCTATCTCAAGGTGCAAGACCTCCTTCAAAAAACAGCCATTCAGTGAGGGTCCGGAACTTACTCTTGCTTCTTTTTGGTGCCAAAAAAGACCAGGGACCTGCATCTGATTCTGGGCCTCAGCGAGCTAAACCTTTCTGTCAAGAAGTCCAAGTTCTGGATGGTCACTGTTCAGTCCATTCTGCTTCTCTTGAGTAAGGATGATTGGATGTGCTCAGTGGATCTCAAGGATGCCTACTATCATATAAAGATCAACAGACACTCCAGGAGACACTTAGCTTTTGGTTATGTGTCAATCATTATCAGTTCAGAGCCCTGCCCTTTGGTGTCACCACAGTCCCCTGGGTATTTACCAAATGTATATCAGTGGTGGCAGCTCGTCTCCGGCTGCAAGGTTTCCAGGATTTTTGTACCTGGATGATTGGCTTCTCATGGCTCCCACGAGGTATCAACTAACAATGGTGACTAGGTATGCCTGGATGATTGGCTTCTCACGGCTCCCACGAGGCATCAACTAACAATGGTGACTAGGTATGTTCTCAGTCTTTTCCAGCATCTAGGCATCACAGTGAATCTACCCAAGTCCAATCTAGTTCTGAGTCAAAACCTGGAATTCATCGGAGTCCTGCTGGACACAGTATCAGACACTGCAGCACTGTCTTCCCATACGGTCTAACTGATTCAAGATCAAGTCTCTCTTTTTTTTTTGGATCTATCATGCCCGCCTGTTCATTTGATTTTCAAAATGCTAGGCTCTATGGTGACTGCCATTCAATTGGTGCCTCTTGTCAGATATCATATGCAAGTTCTCCAATGGACCCAGGCAGTCCAGTGGTCCATTCTGTCTCAGCCCATGTCTATGACAATACAATTGACTCAGGTCTGTCGGAATCACCTTGCTTGGTGACTTCAGTCTTGGGACCTATTTTTAGGTAGGCCATTTTGTTTCCCCCAGCCAAGGCCACAGTGAGATGGATGCCTCCCTGTTGGGGTGGGGGGACATTTTCAGGACAGGACAGTTTAAGGCACGTGGTCCCCCATAGAGACAAAATTGCATATAAACATGCTGGAGATGAGAGCAGTCCTTCTAACATTGCAAACCTTTCAGGAATGCTTCCTTTAGTGGACCATAGCAATTCAGACAGAAACCATGGTGATTGTCTGGTATATCAACAAGGAAGGGGGAACATGGTCTTATCCTCAGTGCAGAGAAGCTATGGGAGTGTGGGAATGGGTGATGTCTTCCAGTCATTTTCTTCTTGAAACTCATATACCCGGGAGTTCCAATGTGCTGGCCGACAAACTCAGCAGGTCCATCTTGAGTCCTTACCAGTGGTCCCTGAATCCGTCAGTGCCAAGACAAATCTTTGACCACTGGGGTCAACCATGCTGTGATATTTTAGCTTCCCTAGTAAACCAAAAATGCAGCAATTACTTTGTCCTGATACCCTCATCAGGGGAGTCACCCAGGGATGCTTTTGTTCACAATTGGCGTCTTGGTCTCCTCTATACTTACCCTCCTATTCCCCTAATACCCAAAGTCTTACAGAAAGTTCATTGCCTGAAGACTTCTCTCATCCTCATTGCACCTTTCTGGCCTCATCAGGCATGGTTCTCCTTCCTAAGGTCTCATCTGCAGTATCCACCTTGGATACTAGATCTCATTCCAGATCTCATTCCCCAACCCTGGGAGATTCCATTTCCCAGTCTCCAGACCCTTTGTCTAACCACATGGTTTCTCCAATTCCAGTAATCCTTTCACAGTCCAGGCTTCCATCCTCAGTGAGGAGTATTATTTTGTTTTCTCAAAAGCCATCTACAAAGAAGGTGTATTCCAATAAATGAAAAAGGTTTTCCATTTGGGCCAGACAATGGAATCTAGAGCCCTTTTCAGACCCTATTCCTGATATTTTGCTCTTCTTATCTTCCCTTTTTCAAGATGGGTGAAGTTTTTTCTGCCATTAAGCTCCAGTTGGCTGCCATTTCTAATTTCCATATCAACGATGAGCCTCCCTTTCCTTCCAAACTGTGCAATGCCTTTCTGAAAAGAGTTTTTCTTCTTAGACCTCCTATTAATGATCCATCCCTGCCATGGGATTTGACTTTGGTGCTGCAGTCTCTAACACAAAAACCTTTTGAACTAGCTGGTTCATGTGATATTAAATTCCTTTCCTGGAAGATGGCCTTTTTAGTAGCCATTACTTCTGCAAGAGGGTCTCGGAACTTTAGGCTCTGTGCATTAATCCACATGATCTTTCATAAGGACAGGGTGTCCCTTAGAACAAATCCTTCCTTTCTCCCTAAAGTGGCCTCTGAAGCTAATCTCAATCAGTTGATTCAACTGCCAGTCTTCTTCTCTAATTACTTTAATAAAGGAAAATATATCTTGCATTGTTTAGATGCCCACAGGCAATTGCACTTTTATTTTATAAGGACTAAGGAGTTTAGAAAGGCACCCAGCTCTTTGTGGCTTTCTCTCAGAACAGAAAGGGCCAAGCAGTTTCCAGAGTGACTATTTCCAGGTGGATTGCTGGTTGTATTTCCTTCATTTATGCTAGTCAGCATTTAGAACTATCCAGACCTGTTAAGGCCCACTTAGGTCTGTTGCTATGTCATCAGCCGTTTTGGCTAGACTTTCCCTTGATGTGATTTGTGCTGCTGTGACTTTGTCTAATCCACACACTTTCATTTTGCACTACAAATTGGACTTAGTATCTAGGAACAGGGCTTCCTTTGGTTCCTCCATGCTGCAGCATACTCTTCCTTGAGGCCACCCAGGGTACATAGTAGCTGGGGACTCTGACCCATCTTTGAGGAATAATAACATGGATAGCATCAGACAAAGAGTTATGTACTTTTCATAACTTGACATCTGTGCTATCCAGTGTCATTATTCATCACATTCCTGCCCTCCTTCCCCCTTCCTTCTGGGGGTTCTGTTAAGGCTGAAGTAACTTGTATTTGGTGACAGGTTTTTAGCTTCTGTTGCAGTTTTTTTGTGTTTCAGCTAATTTAGCAAACTCAATCTAAGGGTTAGAAGGTAGCAAGGGATTATGGGAAGGGGAAGAGCATAAGTTCTGGATCTGTCTGAGAAGTTGCCAGCTCAGATCTGAGGTTGTATCCTAGACTTATCTATGATGAGTAATGACACTGGATAGCACAGATGCCAAGTTATGGTAAGTACATAACACTTTTTTGTTGCCTTTGACATGGACTGTGTGTGTGACATATGCATTCCATTACATGTGTGTTTGGGTTGTGTACACTTACTTGTGTAGGTAGCAGCCAGTCTGCTGCTTTGCTGCAGTACTCCTGTTTAGCACCAGGGCTGGTTGTTTGCTTTTTACATGCATGATCAGAGGTTCTGTTCTGTCCTCTGCTGGTATCATCTGGCATTCCAAGATTTGCAATTGCTTATCAGTAATGTTGCTTGGCTTACACTTGCACTGCTGACAGACTACTTGGATATTATTTTATTTATCGAATGTATACCGTGATCCCTTTTTATTACCCTACAACACATAACTACCATTGGTCAACACATCCAGGCATAGGTATATATGTACTTCTGCATTTCAACATGGCTGGTATGCATTCCCACCTTGTTTGACAACTTCCCATTGTCCTTGTTATGTACTGTGTCATCTGTGTAACTTACCTGTCCTTACTGTTAATTTCCAACCTTTTTCTGTCATGTGTTGTGATATTTGTTCTGTGGGTATACCTGCTGTAATGGGCTTCTCCTCCTCTTTCCCTATCTATATCTTTCCTTCTGTTCTTAAAAATAATAAAAAAATGGGGCTATTCACACCAAAAAAAAAAAATGCCCATGTCCCTCTGACTGTACTTCAGATTTTCCTATTCCAACATACCTCTTGTGTGCCCCTCTTTTCACCCATAACCCATGTCTGCTTTTCTATCTCTCTATTTCCTTGGGTGTATGTATTACCTGTGTTGGCCACACATGTCCCACACCCATTGTTACTTAATTTTAGCTGTGGCCATGTAGCTGTGATTGCTCTTCGCCAATATTCATTTTTTTATTAGACTTTTTATGGATTCTGATAGAATCTGTAAGGGATAGCTGGCATATTTTAATAATAACAGAGTTACATAAATATTCTGTAGTTGTCTGCAAGCTTACTGGAGAGACTGTATTGTAGATATGTATTTACGAATGTCAGGCTGCTTAGATTATGATATTCTTCCTGTAACTTTGTTAATGTACATCATGCTTTGTCAGAAATTTGACTTAAAGAGTAGCTCTGACTGATATACAGTGAGCCTTTACTACTGAGAAAATCTGTTATGCACATAAATTCACTGTAGTATATTTACGTATTACATGCTTATCCACAATTTTTCCTCTGATATTGTTACAATGCGCCAGATTCCACAAACTTTAAGGAATCTGGCCCTATGTCTGAAGTATTCTAATTTTTAAGTAAAAAAGGTGGCAGTGAAGACTTCTATCTTTTCACTATCACAATGGAACTATCTTCATAAAGACAAACCAAAGAGAAAGTATGTGTTTGCATTCAAATATATCTGCAGAATGCAGATGTATGAAGCAAAAAGCCAATAACTTCCATAGCCAAGCTTTCACAATTCATTAGATTCTGGGAAATAAATTACTTCTAGAAATTTTTGATGGCAACAATAAGAGTGATTGGTATAACTACTGCTCCCATAATGTTGCAATTTAATGACCACTGAAACTGAGAAATTTGACCTGATGTCCAAAACCACTTGTTCTCTTGCAGCAGATGTGTAGTAAAATGTCTGCGATTCCACAGAAATATGTTGACAACAGAACATAACAGAATGATATTTTTCTTATAAAATTAGCATAATGAAATCTCAAAAACTTAGATTAGTATGAGTAACAGTTAATGACATACCAAGATTTAATCACACTGCTACAATTATACTTGGAAAACATAAGATAAAGGCCAACTTTTTATGCCATCTAGTTATACAGCCTCTTTGTTGCTCACCAATCTCCACCGAAAGGAATTTTAATCTTGTAGGACTAAGAATTGTCCCTTGTAGTAAGTATTAACAATGCCAAGGAAAGTACAGAAGTCTTTGTTTAGTTACTTATTACTTTAGTGTATTAGCAACAGATTTAAACTAGCGGTCTGTGGAAGAGAGGCAGGGTGGGAAATTAGCATTCTATAAACAAAAGCAGTAAAGCAGCCAGTGACACTTATATATACTATAGCACTACTGCTGCTGCTTAAAGGTCATTCTTTATAAATGTGTAAGAAGAGAAAGTTGTATCTCTTATCACATCCTATGTAATCCCCTCTTCCTTCTGTCCAAAGATATTAGTAATTTAATGACAATGTCGCTCTGCAGTAGGCTAGCTCAGGTTTGACAGGAACATCCGATATGTTACTTAGAAGTGCTGTACGGTACATGGAATCCCTTCACCTATGTTGCTTCTGATGTTCCAGTACTCTTTTTGAATTATATATAATACAGAAGTTTACAAGTTAACTCTTCTTAAAAATGTTACTAACAACTATTTGTAATGAATCATACATAATTGTTATCTGCTCACTTGTTTTATCTAATTAAAGTGCTATTGCTTACATTATAAACTGCAGCTATGAGCATAATGCAATATCTCAGACTAGTGAATAAAATCACATTAATAATGCAAAATGAGAAAAGCATTAAACAAAGTGATATGAAGAATATTGCTTTAGCTAGAAGATTGTCATATACATTCTCAACATTTCAAAGCATTGCTACAGGAAGTATGGATATATCCACTTTTTGCAAGCCCTTACCATCTTAATACATTTATTGAGGGGTCTGGTATTAAGGAAGATATAATATCAAGGCAGATTAAAGTGGAAGACAATTATTCTTCATATACTTTATTTGTAAATAATTCTAGATTCATTTAAGAGTCTTTCTTGAACTCAGTTCTCTACCTGAGCTATAACAGCATAACTTGACTAAATCACACAATTTCTTTTCTACAAGAACTGTTAGAAACGTTCCACATTTTGTGCTGGATTAATTAATTAGTAGGAGATTAATGAATTAGATGATTATGGCTTTCTTGTTGTGATTACTTTTCATCTGTTATATTAATATTTACAAGAATAATAACCAATATATTTGCACCTATAGCTCTATTAGTAACTGTATCCTTTGCATTTTACAATGTCATTTTATGAGTGCATTTCACACAGTGTGTTTTATCTTATATTTTTAAGAATTAATGCCTACGCACTCAATAACATATAGCTGTGTGTTTCCTACCAGAACTTTCCTCCCTGGGTGCACTCTGTAAATAGTTGTGGTCAGCAGCGTCTAATCCAGCCCAAGGAACACGTAAAATACAATTAAATTTTAATACACTAACTACTCCACCTCTGCTGAGAACAGGTACACAGCTGCTTTGGTCTTGAAAAAGCATGACAGTTCTATACAGGCATAACTAATAGTACCTGTCAGAGTGTGTTACGTTCTTACCTAATAAATTCTGACTAGATAAACAAACCCTTTGAATATCCATACTAGTTTATGAAAACCTGCAATGCATCAGATTAAAAAGCTATTTCTATCATATATTTGGCAGAAAAACTTTGGCTGGAAGTTGTGTGCTTGATTGAAAGAAATGAGTACTGTAAACAAGAAAAGGAACTTGATATGTTTATACATGAATGATGAGGCAAAGAAAATAGTCAAGTAATCCAGTTTTTAATTTTTCTTTTAACTCTAATGAGGTGCCTAAAGGCACAGGCAAAGAAAGAGGAACAGATTCATATAGAAATATCACCCTTACTGCAATCAGGTTTCTGACCTTTTGGCTATATTCTTATATTCGTTATTTGAACATAATCTTGCTGAACTCAATAAACTTTCTTCATTATACCATCCTTAATATATGTGTCATGATAATATTACAGGTATATCCCAACCTAACACCATATGTGTAAGTTTTTGATCTGTTCTGTACTGCATCTGACCTAAGAGAGGACACAGAATCTGGTCAAGTTTATAAATGAATACTTACCATTAAAGTTACATGTAGTGGTTTATTTAATGAAACATTGTCAAACTTTGACAATTTAAAAAAGCTGAGTACTGAACAAAATAAAAGATGACAATTCTTATATTACAGAAGCTCAAGCTGGACAGCTCATGGAGTTAACAACTCGTATGTTGGAGCAAACTTTGTACAGGACCCATCAGTTTGTCCTCATGTTTAGAATATTGTTTATGCTCCTGGGACTGCAGCCTCCTACAGAGAAAGAAAGACAATATTTCACTGTCTGTTATTGGCTGATCTTTCCCTGGGGAGTCATAACCTTGGGGAGAAAGAATAATAAACTAAGAGGGATGAGTTGGTCATGCGTGCCCATGGGGTGCAGGGCGGTTTGTGGCCTTTCAAAAATGCTCTTTTCATTTTGGTCCATTAGCTCTCTGTCTTAAGTAGCTGCTCAAAAAGTAGATAAATATTAAAGATGTGGATTGGGAGTTCTTCTTCAGCAATTTATGAATCGGTGTGCTTAGCTTTGAGAATTCATACTAGATCTTGACAGTGTTCATTAGTTCAGGTTGGAGAAAAATATAATGAAATGCCAATTTAATTAGGATAGCAGTTTCATAGAATACAACTGACATTTTTACGAACTATCCCAATATCAATTTAATGAATGCAGTTGATAAGGGTTAGTAGCATTTTTGCTCCTCCAGTTAGACCTCCTATCAATGTCTTTGGAAGATCCTTGATAGTTATATTTTGCTTTTTCAAACAAGAGCGTTTATAAAATTCCATCATATAGTACCATGACTAGCCTATCAGTCGAGTATTAAGTGGGTCTTTAACTCTAACACTTTAGGCTAAGGTGTGTTTGGATCCAAAATGGCCCTCAGCTATGATGTATTTATTTATATTTATTATCTAGGATGACCTACTGGGAAGAGACATTTTTTTTGTTGTGGGCCCTGATGAGGAGTTCTGCAGAACAATACAATATACAGAAAAAAATTAATGATTACAGTTAATAAAATAAAATGCAATATAAACATTTTACACACTAAGCAATGGTTCCAAGAATACAGTAGTATCATTGAAATATAGTACATATTGGAGATAACAAAAGGAGCATATATACATATCATACATGCATGCATATATTATCATAGGTCTATATCATATGTCCGAAGATTTCTAACTTTGAACACCATATGATCGAAACCATATAGTCGAAGTTAGAAAACTTCGAACATACATTAAAAAACCCCAAAACTAACGGTTGTAGGTAGGGTGACAAACCCCCATGCACCCCCCACTCTTTAAATATACCAACTCCGAGATTGCACTACAGTGTAGTAAAGAGAAATTTCCCTTTACTGCACTGTAGTGTGGTCTCGGAGTTGGTATATTTAAAGAGCAGGGGGGTGTGGGGGGTGCTGGGGGCTTGACCCCCCCAGCTTTAACCCATTATTTTTATTATTTATTTATTTATTTTTTTAAATGTTCGAAGTTTTCTAACTTCGACCATATGGTGTCAATCATATGGTGTTTGTAGTTAGAAATCTTCGGACATATAACATAGACCCCATTATCATATATGCATACTGTATGTATTGTATGTATGTATGCATATATGATAATGTCTGCATATATTATCATATATGTATACAATACACATATACATACAGTATCATACAATACATATACAATCTATTTTGCATCTTCCAGCCATGCTCAGGTAATGGGGAAGCAGAGAGACACACTGCAAGGAGTTTAGATAGAACAAGATAGTACTGGATAACGCAAGAAGAGGGAAGGTTGAATCAGCAAATTATGAAAAAATTGAGTAAAGAGTGATAGGAACCAAGGAGAACAAACAAGGGAACACAACTGATGCAAAATAAGAATTGTTATAAAGCAGGGCTGATCAAAGAGATTGCAGAAGGAGGAATATTGATAAGTATAGTCTGTGGGGAAAAAAAGCAGAAAGGCAAAAATGAAGCAAATTCAAAGAAGAGTTAAGAAAAATGAATGGCACTGAAAGAAAAAAAAGGACTAATAATGGAAGATAAGTATATAAATTGCTGGAAAGAAAGTGGGCAGAGGTAGGCATATCACTTTTAAATGTTAAAATGAGGATAAGATGTAGGTCAGGTGATGACACTTTTGTGGATCCACCTGTTTAGTAGGTGAGATCTAAGTCCTTTTTAAAGCTTATTACAGAAGCGTTGTTGACAAGAAGGGGAAGAAGGCTTATTCCACAGTTTGGTCATGTGGACAGCAACAAAAAGTCTCCCAACATGTTATAAGAAGTATTGACATGAATTAGAATGCTCTACAGCATTGCAAAGTGCACTCTAAACCTGGACATTTTCTGGGGCATGTAGTACCCCTGTGGTATTGTTAAATATCTGAATAAATACAGCTTCTGCATTCCTAAACAATGCTGATTATATATATAACTTCACAATAGTAGAATCCACTGGGAGCACAAGTGACAAAAATGAATAACAGATTACTAAACACTGTTTGTGTTTCTGGATGTTGCTGGCCTGCAGGTTGGGGAAACATGTGAGGTATGTAACAGGTAGGGAAACAAAACAGATGGGCTGACACCACTGTAGTTCAGCTATGACCTAGTGTAGTATAACATGCACATGTTTTGCTTGGTCTTGGAAGTGGAAACTTTAACAGGAGAATCAAGTTTAAGGTTATTCTTAGTGTCTAACCTGAACAGCTTGGAATGAAAAACATCATCTGCTAATGCTTTTCTGAATAGATTGTAGTGACAGCTGAGTTTTCAGAAGGATTCACAATAATCACAGAAAAGCAAAAATTTAGTTTACTGACACTGGCAAGTAATCCCGTATTAGAGAAAGAAACATATATAGTTGAATTTATTTTACAGTTTTACTTGGATAACAGCTACCAAAGAGGATGGAAACAGATGTGTAACTGTCAACATATTGAGCTAACCTGGCATCAACATGACTAAGCACTGAATCCTCCTCGGGACCTAATAAGATGGAGAGGAAGTAATCTTATCTTATCCATCAGACTGGTCCCATCATTCTAGATAAGAGGAGAAGCATTAGAATGTGCCTCCTCAGAGATCAACACTAGAGAGGAAACTCAGGATAAATCTAAATCATAGAACAAACAACAACACTAAGGCATATTTCAGTATGAAAGTTTTCCATTATTTCTGCCATGACCAGGATGGAAATCATGTAAGGATTTATATGCTATATTGTTGGTACTGATATGATATATGATATGATATGATAAGATATGGTATGATATCATATAATATAATATGATATTATGGGCCCACTTCCTAAACTCAAAATACTGAAATCTCGAATTTCAGTATTTCGAGTCGAGAATGTCGAAAATGCAGTTTTTCGAAACTACATTTTATCGAATCTTAGTTGTTCAAATTTTTAGTAGTTGTTTTGTGGTGTGTTTCATGTAGTGTGCTGTCCCTTTAATGGTTAGTTGTTTCTGGGTTCTGCACATGTCGGCTGATGTGTGTTTATTAATGGAGATTCTAAGTTTGTATTTTGTTAGGGTTTTGGAAAGGATTTTGGTTTAATTTAGTTTTGGGGTAAGTTTTAGGAGTTGGTTAGGATAGGTAGGTTAGAGTGTGTGTGTGTGTGTTTGTGTGTGTGTGTAAGTGTTGAAAGTGGTGGTTTTGTACATTTGTAGTGTGTGTGTGTGTGTGTGTGTTGTTCATTCTACTGCAACCTCAGAATTGGTATATACAAGTAGCAGGGGTGCAGGGGGGCTTGCCACCTCTGCTTAAACGTAAGATAGTGTTATGTAGGGGAAAATGTAAGGTAGTGTTATGTAGGGGGAGGTTTGGATATTTTGTTATTTTTTTTGGGGGGGGTTCGTTATCGTTTTTGTGGGCTATTGGGATTCTCAACTCGAAATACTGAAATTTGAGATTTCAGTACTGTGAGTTTAAGAAGTGGACTCGATATGATATGATATTTGGTGATGAACATGTTCTCCAGGATTTTTGAGAAGTGACAGAGAATGGCAACAGGATGATAATTGCCAAATGCATTAAGAGGAGTAAACACCCCTGTTCTCTGAAATAAAATGATTGCAGATTTTAAAGGTATATGAACATGCCTTTGTGGGATACATCCACTGACAGGAGTGCAGGGTGATAGTTTCCCATATTTAAATTCTCGGATTCCTTAAACACCAAAAAACAGAAGGGCACCCACTGTTTGTTTGTGACCAAATGGGCACTAGATGTCAGTTTTTCTTGTAACATAAATAGAAAGTAAAGCAAGCAGCAGTGTAAAATGGTCTCCGTGGACCTGTTTCATTGGTTACCCTGTGCCACATATTCCTAGAATGGTACTTTGTTCTTGGATTCCTGCCTCTTTCACTACATGATATGTGAGCCCACGACCCATTTTATATGTCATAATGTTCTTGCATTATTATTATTTTGCTCTCTTTCTCATCTTATATAACTCCCTTCTTCATAGCTGTTGGACAAATTGTACAATGTTTCTCAAAGGCTATCATCTCAACTTTCATGTTTCAAGAGACTAAAAAAAGAGTAGACTTGTTTTTTCTTGGGATATAGCTCTGGAATAAAGTCCATGTCTTTAATCTTCAGCATTCTAATTCAGTATGTTTTATAAGTACAGTCTGAATAACTATGCCCGATACTTCAGTGGAGAAACATCAGCACATTGTACTGCAACTGTAACAACCTTTCTTGTTTACTGGGTTTACCCAACCAGGTTTAGTCAAAAAAAAAAACAACTTTTACCTATAAGACTACAATAACAATAGCAAATATCACATAGCAAATTTTGGACAGGATACATCAGCTGAAAACACAAGGACATTTTTGAAAAGACAACAGAAAGAAGAACACAGCTGGATGTGAAGTGTGTTAGTTGTTCTGTGTCCTTACTACAGTGGATGGTGAGATGGATGTGGATTATTTCACCAGGAGTTATTAAGGATCACAGCCAAGAGTGAGAGAAATATTGTTTTATTAGACGTTTGAAACCTCCTAGGTTCTGTTGTTGCCTGATGGAAGTAGAGAATGAGTAGAAATTAGAGAAACAGTTTGAGTAGAGAGATGTGCCTGAGGAAATATGAGGCATTGATATGACCAGTACAATTTAATGGAAACAAACAACCACAGTCCCCAGCCAAAACCAGGAAACACACCACAGGAATTCTCCTCAATAAATTAGAACCAAGCAAGAGCATAGCTGCGGCTACAAGTCTTTATTCCACATCACATTCTGGTACCGCGGCTACAAGTCTTTATTCCACATCACATTCTGGTACCTCGGCTTCAACAGCCTTTAAAGGAATAACCTCATCACATTCAGTAGCCATTTTATATCCCCCTAATTACAGTGCTAGTTAGTTAAATACATTCACTTCCGTTTAATAATGATGTTAATTATCATCATCTAGAATTGGTTCTCTGCCTCAGGCCTATTGCTTCCTGTGGTGGGTTCTGGCTCCCTATTTCCCTAAAAATGATAACGCGGATCTCAGAGAATAAGTGAGCAATATAATTTTTGGTTCAATTAAGTTTTTTTTTCATGCTTTAGCTTGTTTATTCATTAGCTGGTAGACTCCTTGTCCTAACATTTTAATAACAACACAAATTCACTTAAATTTTTTATTATATTCTGCTTTGCTCTCAGCTAATATCCAGGCATCTTTCAATTTGTAAATAAACACTTGTCACCTGTGTCCTACAGAATTTATCCCTTGTGGGTCGGAATATCTGTTCACAAGTACTTCATGTGATAAGAAAAATTAAACTGTACGTTGACAAAGAGCACGTCTGATGCTCTTATCATTTGTCATGCTTCACAAACTTCACCAAACACCACTTCAGTTACAGGTTTGTGTGTCAAAGCAAGTAATTGTTTTGAAATTAGCAGTCTTTCTGCACAGATATTGTATAGTGGTCTAGCTTTTGTATGAAATAACATAAACTGACTCCCAAGGTGAAAGTTCAAGCATTCTATCAGTAGGAGTAGAAATATAGTTCTTCTTTCAGCTTTTCCCGGTTAGAGGTCGCCACAGCAGATTACCTGTCTGCTCATGATTGACAGTGGAGTTTTACGGTGTCGAGTTGCCAGCCCGGCACCCAACCTTCCACAGAAGGCACACACTCACACCTAGGGCCAATTTAGAGTGTCCAATCCACCTACAGCATGTCTTTGGGATGTGGGAGGAAACTGAAGCACCCAGAGGAAACCCACGCGACCACAGGGAGGACATGCAGACTCCACACTGAAGGCACCACAGCTGAGGATTGAACCAGAGAACCTCTTGCTGTGAGGTGGCAACGCTAACCGCTGCACCACTGCGGCCGCCCTTTTTGTGAAGAAATATACATTTATATATTATTAATTTAAACACATAAGCACACACAAAGACACAATCACACACACCTACACATACAGACAGACAGGCCTTTTTGATTTTTCTTTGACTCACAAGGGAATCCCTTTCAATCTGTATTGTGATAATGCGCAGTGGCTAAATGTCAGCATACTCAGCAGTTATCTCTTTTGGCTTCCTTAGTTTATTTGACGAATGATCACAAATGTACAAGGAGTGTTGATTTTTTTTTACTTTTTATTATGTTGATACATTTAGGATGACTGCTGTGTTTTTCCTAACAGGAAAGAGTGTCACAATTTGGCAACCAGCCTTTGGTTAGCCCTCCAGCTACATTTTCTTGAAATCTGAAATGAAATAAATGAAAGTCTGAAAAATGGACAGTCTTGGTCCATTCATCAGCTGCATGCTATTCAGATTTGAAAAATGATTTTGTATACAGGCATCTATTAGTTTTGTTACAAATCCAAACAATGATATGCTTTACTCTAATATTCCTAAAGATCAGAAAGATCTTAGAAAGGAAGATCATATCCCATGTGCCATTAGTTTACTCTGTTGCTATTTCTTACCATAAACAGGTAATTTATTTTAAGGACTTAGTTCTTCATTTTGCTACTCTGAGCTCTGATTAATTTAATTATCAGTAAGAAAATATTAACTGGATTAAACGGAAGCCATTTTCATCTTGTTAACAGGCTTTGCAACTAGGGTCTCCAACAAATTCCCTGGACCTTGAGGTATTTCATCATTACCCCTCTGTAATATATCAGCCCTATTAACTTGCTTAGTTAAATCTTGAAGTCTCAGCCCTCTTTCTGTAGAATTAACACAGTAATGATGCCCAAATTTATTCTGTTTATTAACTTTTATGTTCCTATACTCAAAAGTGATTTCTGAAGCCAGTGTTTCACTCTTTAAACAGCAAGCAGTTGTTACGTATACATTATAAGCTTAGTGACACCTGTAGAAAGAAAGACAAAAGGAATTTCCTACTGAACTTAACATAATTTCCTGTGTCACTAAAAGTGTAATCACAGTTCAGACTGTCATAATGAGCAACTTTATCATTTACATCTGTACTCATAACTACACAAGGCTGAAAAATCATTTTTTCATATTTAAACTGTCATGAAAAAGACTTTTTATTTATTCATTCATCCATTAATTAATTCAGATTGGTAACTAAGGTAGACTACTGATCCAAATGAACCTATTTCAGTCTTAGCCTGAACAAATATAAATGATAGAAGGCAAGCAAGTTAACAAGAACTATTATGAATTCAAAGTGTTGTGTAAACATAGCAGTAAATCAATAATAATAATATGAACATCTTCTCCAAATATATAAACACCACAAAGCCTCTGGCCAAAGTCTATACTCATAATCTGTCGCTAAAAAAGGAATTCTATCCCTCTGCAAATTAGATCTAACTTTAACATGTCCATCTCCAAACCACTACTAAAAATCTACTTAAACGAGACATGGCTCTGCTCCTGCACTACCCTAGGCTGAACTAGTCCATGTCTCCTTCCCTCTCAGTATACTTTCACTATGTTCAGAGGGAAGGAATTAATAAAATATATTTTTTAGTTAAAGGACAGATACATTTTTGCCTAGGCTATATTACCTGGTCATTTCTGTTACAAAGAGTGCACTTAGTGTGTTTAATGACACCTACTTGAACTGTAACTTGTGAATACTCTGCCTGTCGACAATGTTCGTTTTTCAGCTTGTTTTCTGTCCAAATATTTGCACTACATATGTATAGGTTCACACTATATGAACTGAAGCTGACTTTTTAGTTTAGTTATTATGCCATTCTTCTGTATTAGGCTTGGTAATAACGTTATTTAACTGTAATTGTATTATGCCAATGCAGAGCTTTTCTCCCCAAATAAAGAAGTGACTGAGAGCTATTCTGCCATATTAGGAAGGTACCAAACAGCATTATTTTGGTTTGAAAGTACTCAGTATTAGGTTTTATTTATTAAACCATTTGATAAGAGAAATTAAGTGAGCTCCTGACAATGTGAGATAAAGAGATACACAAACAATTTTCTGAATGTGTCCTCAATAACTGTGAATTATACTAATGCATGTAGCATAGTTGGAGAGTCTTCAGATTACCAGATATAGACCATTTAAAAAATGTTCTCCCAAAATAAAACAGTCGTATTAAGTAATCAAAGCATGGCATACGTTTTTGTGTTTTTTGTAGTTCTACACTAAATGCATTGCCTATTCATTTATATTTACTATGTCTGCAGATAGCTTGTCAGGCTATCAGGAAGAGATGAGTGTGGCTGAGGTTAAAAGAGGTAGCACTATGGGGAGGAATGTTTCTCCCTTGGGTGGCTTGAGAATTGTTTATACTAATTTGGGGAGTGGGAGACAAAATCTCCCACATGGATGGCATGAAGACCACCAAGCCTTGCAATAGTAAAGCAATAAAACTCAACAGTGCAGCCACTGCGGACTAACTCCAACTTATATCAACAAAGGAACAATTCAGTAGAAAACAAAGTGGAGATGCACGGCAGGAATAAAACTTTTTAATAAACGGTTAGCGCTTTCACATCACAGATACTTCCTCAGACCATGAAACCCATTCTATCTAACTCACTTATATACCCCTTAACTATCAATTATACAATCAATTGCTAAAACAATATATTAATTAATTAATTAATTCAATTAGTGATAAAAACACCTTCACACACAATATCTGTCATCCATACTATCAAAATATGCACAGTCTATACAAATAACCACTTAGTTTAAGCTAAAATTAATATAAAATATATTAAAAAATATACAAACAATGTATGCGTATATATAGCTCATCATAAACATCTCATTTTCAAGTATGGCTTAATTGATGTTCTGTCATTCAACCCTGGTTCCTTCTCAGCCTGCAGCTCAACTATCCATCTCAATTCACTCAGCTCAAGCTTACTTTTCATATCTCCCAATCTTAAATCCTGAGGGATGCATTCAACTACCTTAAACAGAAAATGATGTCTTATGTCTTTGCACATAATATGTTTTGCTAGGGCACTCCTCTCAGGTTCTTTATTTCTAATGGCTGCCAAATGTTCTCTGACCCTCTCTCTAAGTGAGCGTGTTGTCATCCCCACATAGAAACTAGGACAAGTTGAACAGACAGTTAAATAAACTAACTTCCTCGTCTTGCAATCTGCTTTCACTTTAAACTCATACCTTTTCTTTGTCATTGGATGTATAAACACCCTATCGTTACTGTGTATGTTATTAGAACTGATATTGGAAAATAACACATTTTTGTTTGATCGTAAATATTTTCTCCAACTATATGGTGTGGCTATGGGCACACCTTGCGCCAATAGCTACGCCAGTATGGTTCTTGCATATTGGGAAGAGAGTTGTGCCCTATCTCATGAGAGGTTTGCTAGCAATATCTTCTTTTAGAGGAGATTTGTAGATGACATCATGCTCATTTGGAAAGGTACAAGGGAAGAGTCGGATGAGTTTTTCATGTTTTTAGATACCACCACAAATTTTTTGAGGTTCACCCATTTAGTTTCCCATACAGAACTTTTGTTTTTGGATATTACTATACTGAAGGATACTAGTGGGGCATTCACTACACAACTGTATAGAAAGGAATGTCAGAGAAATAATGTTTTAAATAGAGATAGCATGCATCCCACTTATGTCAATAAAAATATTATAAAAGGACAGGCCATGCGTATATCCAGGTTGGATATGGACCAAGGCCATTTTGATGAGGACATGAAAACACTTGGTAGAGAGTTGTTACAATGGAAGTATAAGGAAGATGAGATGGATGCAGGCCTTAACCAGGTGAGGTCATTGAGAGGGACAGGGCTTGACCATATATGTTTGGGGATAATCATGGTCCCTTTCAGAATCATAAGGGTAGATACAACAAAGAAGCTGTACATATTCGGCTTGAGTTTGCTGGGAATATTAAGAAGGTGCATGAGATTATCCATAGTAATTGGTCTATATTACAATCAGATCCTGAGATAGCTAGGATAGTAGGTACTAAGCCTAGTTTCTGTTATAAGAATAAAAAGAACCTTAAAAGGTTATTATGTCAGCCCAAAAATGCCAGAAACACGGTGTATGGTTTGAATAGGTGTGGGCAATGTAGTGTTTGTCGGGTGCTGAGTAATGATAGGGTGTTTATACATCCAATGACAAAGAAAAGGTATGAGTTTAAAGTGAAAGCGGATTGCAAGACGAGGAAGTTAGTTTATCTGACTGTCTGTTCAACTTGTCCTAGTTTCTATGTGGGGATGACAACACGCTCACTTAGAGAGAGGGTCAGAGAACATTTGGCAGCCATTAGAAATAAAGAACCTGAGAGGAGTGCCCTAGCAAAACATATTATGTGCAAAGACATAAGACATCATTTTCTGTTTAAGGTAGTTGAATGCATCCCTCAGGATTTAAGATTGGGAGATATGAAATGTAAGCTTGAGCTGAGGGAATTGAGATGGATAGTTGAGCTGCAGGCTGAGAAGGAACCAGGGTTGAATGACAGAACATCAATTAAGCCATACTTGAAAATGAGGCGTTTATGATGAGCTATATATACGCATACATTGTTTGTATATTTTTTAATATATTTCATATTAATATTAGCTTAAACTAAGTGGTTATTTGTATAGATTGTGCATATTTTGATAGTATGGATGACAGATATTGTGTGTGAAGGTGTTTTTATCACTAATTGGATTAATTAATTAATATATTGTTTTATCGATTGATTGTATAATTGATAGTTAAGGGGTATATAAGTGAATTAGATAGAATGGGTTTCATGGTCTGAGGAAGCATCTGTGATGTGAAAGCGCTAACCGTTTATTAAAAAGTTTTATTCCTGCCGTGCATCTCCACTTTGTTTTCTACTGAATAGTAAAGCAATGCAGTTTCATTCATAACCTGTTTTCTGATTAGGCAGTAAGGCAATAGTGTTCCTGAAAATTAGAATAGTATGACCAAAAATGCAGGAAGTGTATTGTGTTCCATTCTTCGAAACTCATAGACCCAGGATAGAAGATGTACCTTGATGACTGAAATGAGTTCATGACAGGTTTACTGTTCACAATCTATGCTACAAAATAGGTCCACTGCAGAACTGTTTAGATGCTTATTCTATACGACTTCATTAACTGAGTAAGGGAGCTGGTCTGAAGATTTTTTAGGCATCTGTCCCAGTTATTATAAATAAGCATCCAACAAGGAATGTCTGTAAAAAGGCTTTATTGTACCTAGCACCGTTAGTTCAAAAACTCTTCTGAAGGGTTACAAATCAGGAAACTGATACAATGTTTTACAAGGCGTGTAGCTTGTGGTAATGCATTATAGGATGCTACATACATTTCTAATAAGCCTTTTCACTGGAACAAGATTGAATTTAATGACTTTTAGAATAAAATATTTTTAGAACAGTATCTAACTCTACAGCTAGATATAGTTTAGCATACAGACAAAAGTTATTGGAAAAGGTGGAAACCATATATATTTCAAGATTTAAAATCATGGCATCTTATAGGTTAGCCATGGGCATTTCATGGAAATGTTTCTATAATAGGTTAATTGAATAAGTAACTACAGTTTGCTGTATTTCAGTATTTATTGGTTTCCAACCCTTCAGAAAAATTCCTAAACTTGAGGTATTAGTGCAGTAAAGCCTTTTTAAGGACATCTCTTAATGGATTTTATATATCATTTTGGTTTGATTTGCTTATTTATAAACTTTCCTGACTAGCTTGCAATTATTCTTGTATCATATGACATTTATATTCCTTCCATAAGAACTATACAAGACATACATTGCACAAAACACAGGCAACTGGGCTAAATTTAATAGCGTGTGAGGTGACATCAGTGTAAATAACCTGCAAGACAGTAGTAGCAACCATATGGGACTTCTTGCAAAAAAAACAAGTAATGAGATTTGACATCTCTGTGAAATAAATGGAATTAACCAGAAGAAAACATGACCGCTGAAGTGCCTAAGTAGCTGTGTAATGGCTTAATGGTTTATACTCAGTAATGTTGTAATGTTCCATTCACCATAAAGGAAGAATGACAACTCAGACTACATGAATAATGTATTAAAATAAGTGTCCTTAATACCTGCTTAGTGTTTCACCCTTCACTATGTGGGGGATGATAGGGAAGCCTCTGTCATCATCACAAATGCTAGGAAGCCCCACTTCATGAAGATGACCAGTATCAGAAATTGAAGATGCTCGTCTATTTGTAGGAAAGTTTTTTTTTCTCTGCTTAATTACTAGACAGTTTTGGTCCTGGTGTGATTATGTGTCTTGTATCCTGCCAGTCAGCCCCATGGTTATGTGTAGCACATAATAATATGCTGCCTTGGAAAAGTCAGGTACAGCTTAGGTGTCAATATGCATACCCGAGGATATCCTGGCATGTTTTAGACCCAGGTCTGCATCCCACTGGGATGAGCAGAAAAAAGTGCATGCATGCACATACACACACATGGACATGACCACATATCGCAGTAGCAGATGGGTACTGTGTGATTTAATACAGCTCTAAAAAACATACAGCATCGACAATATTTTCAGCCCTGACATTTTTCTTGACATGTTCTCTCCCCAGGACTGTTTCATTTATATAACATGTAAACTTAATACAAAGCTAAAATTAAATAATCATTTAGGGCTCTTATCACAGTGCAAAGAAATAAAGAAATATGAATATTAGACATGTCAAAGCTCACCATCTGACATTTCTTCCCTGCCTACTGTTTAAACTCTGACTGTAATCAGCTCTCAACAGCACCCCAATGTCCTTATTCCCTCTGTCAGTTCATCACTGAGCCACAGTTTCAGCCCTTTGACATATATTACTGGTTATTGATAGACAGATGCAGTTACTTTGCAGCATTTCGAAAAAGAATAAACCTAAGTCAGTAAAGAGATGTCTGTAATGATGCCAACAATTTCCCATTCTGCAGCATAACATTCTACCTACTGAATGCAAAGGCCTCCATCTGTTCACATACAGGATGGGAAACATGAGGTACTAGAAGCATATACAAACACAGGCTTTCTTAGTATATGTGTATTAATAGTATAAAATTACTATAGCATCACATGGTCTTACCACTCCCACCCATTGTTTGGCTTTTTCCGGCCGATCCCTATAGAAACACCATTTTATTTAATTTCATTTTTGAAGATAAAACAGTCATTTTCTGACTCCCATGAACAATATAATGTGGGGGGATGATAAAGACAAGGCTTGAATAGTACCAAAGGCTTCCTCCACAGCTGTTGTAATTCTAAGGGTACATATAATATAATAATATAATGTGTATTTTTACTTCTGCTTCACAAAACCAAGCCTGCATACACATGTAGTGCACCTCACATAACTTACAAGTAACCTACACATGCATTATGAAGGAAAGAAGTGGAATTTGTCATAAGCACTCATTGTGATGGCACATTTTGTACGTCACACTAAGCACTAACATAGAATACAACTGTATTTCATGGTGAAACCATCAGTTCTCCAAAACCGATATTATTTTTAAATACTGTACAGTGGTAATTGTACTTGTTTCTGTGGGTATCTTTTTAAGTTTGCGTTGGCTAGTATTAGTATTCAGCAAATTGATATGCACTGTAAAGAAATACTGTGTTGCTGAGGTATTTATTTTGTACATTTTTTGAGGGTTGCTCCATTGAAGGGACAGCCATTTCTCCTAAGCTGCAAATACCTTGTAATTGACTGTAATAATTAGGAGGAAGCAAGGGGTATGGAGAGCTAACATTTTGGGTATTGCAACAGCACTACAACAAAATGCAAGACCTATGCAGAATGAACATCTACTGTTAAACTGAATAGACTTCCAGTTAAGGTATAATAGTTACAATGATAAACCTTAATTATCAACACTGAAAAAAATAAAGAAAGAAAATAAATCACAGAAGACAAATATTCCTATAACTTTCTGTTAACTCATTGACAACATGCAAAACATACGAAATAACTGCATTCATATCCTCATGTCCCACATTTTTACAAGAGTTTGTAAGTGTGCAATCATTTCTGAAAGTATCAACTTCCGTCCTCCATTGTACCTTTTTAGTAGTTTGGTAACAATAATGGCAGAAGCTGACAACGACCCCCACACACTGCAGCTTTATTCTGCTGCAGCAACAATGTACAGAGCATTTGCATGCTGAGATTAGGATAGCGCTACTAATCAAAGAATGCTAATGTTTTGTGTGATGTTAGGGCCTGAAGACAAAGTACAGGACCTATACAGAACTCACTAATAAAGCTGGTACATGGAAAACATTGTTCCTGAGTGCAACTATAAGAGATTTCTTTGATCTTTATGGTGACAGGCAAGCAAAATACAGCATTTGAAAAAACAAAATGCCAAAAGCAATATTTTGCATTGTACTGTTGAATATACAAATGAAGGAACAGAGACGGTTACTCAAGAAGAAGAAAATGGCAACCACGTTACTATCAGGTTAGCGCTACAAAACAAACTTACTCATTACTTTTTATGATACAACTGTATCACACTAACTACTACTGTGTAGCACTGCAATGATCGATTTCATTTGGGTTTGCCTATGTTAATGCAATTTGATATTTTATTCATTTACATACTACCTGCTAAAGAAGCCCAGAGTGAAGCAATATGTTGTACTTGGGCATGTGTGCTTGCCAGTACAAAAAGGAAGGAGGCCTAAGTAGTTTGTGCAATCCATAAATAAACAGAAAAGCTAGAAAATCAAGTTGATTATGTAAATGTAGACCCGGAATGTTCAAATATATTTCTGAGGTATATAGGTTCATAGGTGTGTATTAGCTAATGGTCCTGGAGCCCCAGGCACGCCACCTGATGTTAGTTCACAGTGCCCCTATCCAGTAGGACAACTGGAATGATCCCTGGGGTGACCTTTCTGTTACCCATTCACACGTCAAGATATCTCTTGAAGAGGGCCAGCGAGGTGCTCTTCTTGACATGAATGGGAAGCTTATTCCAGAGTATGGGCAGTCTTTGGGAGATGAACCTGTCCCTCCAACATGTTCTGTTAATTATGGTAATGAGTTTGTGATCTTTGGAGTGCATGGCCCGAGGGATTGGGATTTCTTTAGGTGTAATATTTCAAGTAGGGCTGGGTTGGACATGGCTTTGTAAGTCAAGCAGAGATCACCTCTAAGCAGACAATAAGGGACTGAGACCAGCAGAAGTTTCTTGAGTCTGTCCATGTAGGACATGTGTTTAAGGCCTAGGATCCTTCTTTGTGAGGTACTTTCGTGGCTAATCCAGCTGTTGTAGGTGTCTGGTCAGGTACATGCCAAATGGGGTGTTATATTCGATGACTGGTCTAATGAGAGATGAGTGGAGAGGGATAATGACCTCTTTCTTCCTGGATGTAAAACCTTTGGTTATAAGATGTGTCATGTAGAAGGACTTTCTGACCGCAGTGGCAATGTGGTGGTCAAAGGTGAGGTGGCTGCCGACCTGGGTGCCCAGATCTCTTATGGCCCCTTCAGTGTTCAGTGGGCTCCCATCAACATGGTAATTCATGGCAACTGAGTTTTTTTCCCAAAGGGGATGATAACGCATTATTTTGGTGTTAAGCTTCAGGTCATGGTTCTGACACCAGTCACTGGTCTCAGAGAGGCCCTTTTGTAGGATGCCTGCATCACTTGGGGAGTTGATAATGACTCCTAGCTTGCAGTCATCAGCGAACTTGGTCAGCCAGAGTCCTTCTGTGCTGTCCTGGACTTTTGAGAAGTAGATTCCAAACAAGAGAGGGCCCAGGACTGAGCCCTGTGGGACTCCCCTCCTGACTGAGCGACAATCTGACTTGGAATCCGCAACTTTCACTCTGTGGGTCCTGTCTGTGAGCCAATTTGCAACCCACCTAGTGATGTAAGTGTTGCTGCCTAGTTTGCTGAGGTTATCAATGATACCTGAGTGGGGAATGGTATCAAAGGCCTTGGCCAGGTTGAGGTAGGCTGTATGCACTGCCTTACCCTCATCCGCAGCCTTGGTGACTGTCTCGAAGAAGTCAACCAGGTTCGGAAGGTAGGATCTCCCCTTGACAAAGCCAAAGTATGTGGGGTCAAGAGTTTGGAGATTGCCTATATCTTTGTTAAGCAGGTCCACAATGATGTGCTCCATAGCTTTGCATACCAGACTCGTTAGGCTAATGGGGCGATTGTTACCAGGGTCTGTAGTTGCTCTCCCTTTATGGAGCGGGATGACTGTAGCAGTGCGCCATGCTTTAGGGACATAGCCTGAGGTAAGACTGTGATTGAACAGGGCACACAGATGTGGTGCCAGTTCGCTTTGTAGCTCATGTAGGATGCAGCCAGGGATATTATCAGGGCCCATGGATGCTGTATTCTTTGCTTTGAACAATGCAGCTTTTACCTGTGCTGCAGAAATGGTGGGTATCAGGCATTCTTCTGGTATTGTGATAGGGCCCTTGGGGGGGGGGGGGAGTGAAAGGGCTAAAGTTGGCACTGAATCTGTTGGCCAGTATGTTGGCTATATCTTTTGGCTCATTATAGGAATATAGAAAGCCACATGCATATTTAAATCAAATATAGGCATTTTTGTGTGACTTCTCTTCCCAAATACTACTTACATATTTGTACATAACTCCATACTGTAATGGTAATATCAAATTAAGTGACATAAGTCACGCATAACAATGTATCTTCATTTTGTAAATTCTCTACCAACTAAATGAAATTTTAGCATATATAACTGTTAGTTCTACCCTTTCAGCTTTTCACTAGCACTTTCTATATATGGAACATCACTCCAGCCACATCCACCCTTGTTACCATTTGCCTTCATTAATATATATGAGATAAGGTGACTGCAGGCCACCCCCACAAATATGCCATACTCCCATTCACGTGCACACAAGCAATGTTACTAACAAAATATAGTTTGCCAAAATTAAACATTTTTTCCCTGAAAATTTGTACCAGGCCAGCTACTGTAGCATAAGTTACAGAAAAACAAGGTGGCTGCGGAGAGTTGCTAGAAGTTACACATGCTGAAATATTTTGTTTGTGACCATTTTCTATACTTGCTAATAACCACCAGAGTGGGAGGCACTGAAGAATGAAAGACCATCTAAGTACTAATGACATAACCACAGGTAGTGATAGGGTAACACATGTGGACAACACGTTATGTCAAATATCTCCTACCTTGGTGGGCATTAATTCCTCAAAACAGCACTTATTAAGTAAACCCCATACAGAACAAAGTCAAATAGCACTTCATTAAGTTAACCAAACCGATTCATATGCAGAAGAATTTTAAGGAAAACATGTATGCTAAATTGCCCAGTACAGTAGTCTCAAACCATAAATAAAAAAAATATTATTCTCGTATGATATTTTATAAGACAGTTAATAACACTGATGCACCGAAAATTCCCCCAGACAACAAACTGGCGCTGGTTTTCCCTGTAATCAATCTTAGGCTACTCACAGGAATTGCAACACATTAATGTAATCACAAGTAGCTAGGCATTTAAACGAAGCCATTCCTGTAAATCCAGCACCAGGCTTTTCCAACAACCATGCCCAGCTCGCTAAAACAGAACGCGCGTTGCAGATTGCGGCTCGCGCTGCTTATCAGTAGTAAGAAGGTTGGGTGTTGGTGGTAGAAGGTCTGTGTGCTCCTGCACAGAGCCCGGGTAAAAAGAGAGCCTGTGGTGCGTATGTAAAAACTCTTACCTGTAGGAATTACTGACATTTGTTTGCACTGTAAATTGGAAACGTATTCCTCAACAATGGACAGATGTAAGTATAGCAGAAAAAGCCTTACCTTAATATTGATTTAACGAACAGGTAGGCTGTGTGCCATCTTTTACCATCGGAAACTCCACTGGGGATTACTTATACATTAAGGACTATCTAACCTAGATGAAAGCAATGCTGGACTGAAATTTAAATCTAGGATATGGTGTTAAATGTAAGGAGAAATTGTTTGTTTATTATATCGAGAGAATAATCTTCACTCCTGTCTTCCAAATTGTAGTGTTGGGGTACTGATGGCAGAAACTGACTTGGAATGGCTTGTGTGTATACACTCAAACCACATATTCAGGTTATAAAGTACGTAGAAATACAGTCAGGCAATCGTTTACGCAATTAAACTTATTCTTATGCCTTTGAAGTGATGTATTTGCAGAACCCATGTCACTGTGCACTGCTTTTCTCTTCCCATTATCTGCTATAAAAACTAAAATAATTGCTGACAACTGTGGTTTATTTGTAGTTTCGGTGTAGTCTACGGTAATCATATAAAATATTTGCTTCTGCAGAACAGGGATTACGTGTTTGTGTAAAATGGGATTGGGAAAGTGAAGCTCCCAGATAATGTTCAAAGTATTGAGATAGCACCAGTGTGAGGGTGTTACTAGCTGCAAATTCCAGCATTCTTCTGTCTTATCTTGATGTTTTTCCCTTCAGTGAAGCGTCGTTTTTTTTTTTTTTTGTTAATATTTTCTTTGAATGATGTCGTTAGTGGTCATAGTCGAGAGAAGACTGTATCTATTACATGCTTACTACACGAATCCTTATCGTGGTCAGATTGTATAGCCTAGATAGACACAATGTGTGTGTGTGTATCTATCTATATATATATATATATATATGTATATATATATGTGTATCTATATATATATATATATATATATATTCTTTTTTAGACGTTTGATATAATGCAATCAATTGCGTTAATATGCATTTTCTGAAAAATAATAAGGAATTTGTCTTCTGTGTGTATATGACTGAAATCACGTTTGTTTCAGATAACAAAAAAACAAACAAACAAAAACGTTAATACAAACATAGACAGTATCGGGGTCAAACGTAGGCTGTGTCTTAAAATTAGGAATCCCGAGAGGCAAGACTGATACGCATCTTTGTTTCTGGGAGAGTCCGGGCAGAAGGTGTTGGGTAGATGCCAAGAGGACAGCAAACTCTGATATGTCATACGATTTAGAAGATAAAGTGAAGGGAGGAAAAATGGCAAAAATACTTTTAAAGTTCCTTAGTTAAAATGCATTTTTTTCATTATATATCTTGTGTTACTTTTGGTGTAAGCAGGTTTGAAGTAAGAAAGCATAGCATGGATGCTTCTTGATGTAGGGTTAGTGAGACACTTGCAAGCAATTTAAACCAGTGGCTTACAAATGGGATTCAGTGTTTTTTGTCTTGTGAGACACCCTGAAATGAGATCATACATGTTTTTGCTCATGTAAATTTTGTTCACATATTTTAAATGTAGTTTGTATTTTAGAATGTTAAAGTTGTGTCTTATCCTCTTATGGTATTAGCAGGGGTTCTGCATTCATTTTATGAAAACAAACCAATCAGTATGGAAAAGGCCTATTTCAGTGGTGCTGTACACTTTTTACCAAGGCATTTGACTTGCTTGATTACAACCTGCTATTCAAATCATCTTTAGCCATAGGCATTGCAGTGAAAGTAACAGTCTGGTTTAAAAACGTCATGTCTAACAGAAACTTTCAGGCCAGGAAAAGACCTTCTCTCTCAGGCCAAGCACTTCCTATGCAAGGAACTCCTCAGTGGCCATTCCTCTGTTCACTACTTTTCCCCTTTATACATTACCAGCTTCGGACCAACCTTCTCACCATTTCAAAATCTTATATGCAAACAGGATAGTTACTTTATAGGTAAATCCTGTTCTGTGCAACAATCAAAAAAGTTCAGCTATAGAATTTTGCCTATCTTGGTACCTGGCTAAACACATGCATATTCTAGTCAACTTAAGGAAAAAACAAAACTAAACCTATGGTGTTTAGGACCCATCAAAAGCTAATGCTTACACCAAAAACTTGGGAAATCCATATCAAGTCTACTCATATTACTGAGACCACTAACATATTCAGATATTTAAGGATATGGTTGGTTCAAACAAAAAAAATCAATAAATAAACTTTCAACAGTGCATAAATGTGATAAAAGCACAAATATACAAATTATTCTTTTGGATGTGGACAGTTTCTCATTTCTTGTCCTTAGGAGGGTAGAACTGCAGCTGGAAATGAGGTTCTGGTGGTACAACTTGACTGTAGCCTCCAACATACTGTCACTGTCTCCCAGAACAAATATCCCCCCTACCGATAACTTCTGACAAAAATGTTAATTCGTGCTCTTTCTTCATCAAGAATTTCACAGCCAGGAGCCACTCTGTGGTGTAGAGGGATTAAACCTGAGTTTAAAGAGTGGCTCAGGCACCTGTGGGAGCTAGTAGGGAAGTACAGGAGTGAGTGGCCACTACCTGCTCACCCATTCTGGGATGAAGGAGCTGGTTTTGGCATGAAACATGGGTGACACCTAGTGAGAACATTAGCTGTCTACCCTGATGGAGTCTGTTTCTATTGAACCTGAATTGCCATGTACAGTCAGACTATGAGCCTAGGGGTAGCTATAGTGGAGTTTGGAGGAACCACCAAAGGGAAGAGGGTGCTCTATCAGGGGAAAGGATAGGTCATCCAGCAGGACCAGCAAAGCTGCCCCGTTGCCTACCACAGACACTTGCGGTTGGTGACTGAGTTCATTGTAAATTCTCAGGCAGGAACGAATGGGCCATTGGGCTTCCTGGGGAATCCCTGGCTCCTGTGATCTTTGAATGAATCAGTCGATTGGGTACAGGTAGAGGAGCTGTCAGAGTACCATTGCCAAGTCTTAATTAATGCGAAAGGGCTTCCTATCCAGTATAGAGGAGACCTTCCCCTCGCCTCTCTTTTTATAAAATGCTTAAATTACATCTATTTCCCTTTTTGCAGGCAGGATCTCATTCTGGCAGTCTCAGTTCAACCTCAGATCACTCCCTCCAACCATTCAGTCATGTCATGACCTTCATAGCAGACGTTAAGTGCAGTAAGCACAGTTTTTCACTGCTAGCTAACAAATGTTGGAAATCACTGCCTGCCTCTCTGAAAAATATTGAAAGAGGCTGTAATTTTCAAAATAAATTTAAAAAAGCATGTGTTGAAAACTGCCAAATACAGATGCTTCCAGAATAATATGCCCCATAACATCTTTAATTACTTTGACTTCCTATATTTCAAACTTAATTTAAAAGCATTAGTCATGCAGATGTAAATTTTAAGGTCTACTACCAAACTTAACATTCGTTCCCCCAAACATATATGTGTGTGTGTGTGTGTGTGTGTGTGTGTGTGTGTGTGTGTGTGTGTGTGTGTGTGTGTGTTTTCCTGTTCTCTTTTTCTTGCAGGTATACAACCTAAATGCTAAAAAAAGGTTTTGCATATAGTGTGAATTTTCTCATGTCTAAGTTGTCTGACATTGATATTTGCTGTCTTTCTCAAAAACAGTATCACATGCAGTAATGTACATATTAGCCTACTATTACCCTTGTGTCCTGTATGCTGTACATACTACATTCCAAACATTTTATGTAACATTTTATTGTCTTGATACTGTTTTTCAAACATGTTATACTGCTATGCTGTATGGCTGGTATTGAAATATTGCAAGATAATATATTTTGAGTTTATACTCCTAGGCGGAGTCTGAGACAAGTTCAAGAGGATTAGTGCGCCACACTAGTTAACAAATAAATTAAAAAGTTGTTTTAATTATTTCTGATTATATTACTGCTGAATGTGCTTTGTATTACATCTGTGTGAGTTTTAGGTTTGCTCGGTATTCCAGGAATGCAGCTTTTTATTTTTTAAGGTACTGTCTTATTTATAATGGAACATAAAGCTATGACAAGCTTTAAGAAGCAGTTTCCATTTGAAGCATGTGAAATTTGATGGCACATGGAAGGGCCTTAACTTTGGGGAGGGGTATACCTTTGAGATAAAATGATTTTACAGAATAGAGGCAGATCCACAGAGACCATTTATTGCAACTCTTGAGTTTTTTTAGATCTGAATGCAGCACCTGTAACACTTTGCAGAGATACCCAGAAGGCTGTCAACTTATTTTCCTAGGGGAGGGGTGATTTTTGCTCAGAATCCTCCTATTGGCTATCCTTCTTTGTAGGGTCACTATTGACTTTATGGCATTCCAGGCTTGTATACGGTGCACTTCTATATGCAAAGTTGCTGTGTTCTACAGTATCAGTCAGCTTGTGTATTTTGACTTGATCATCCAATTTGCACTGCAGTTTAGATCTTTTTATGCCTTCTATAACACAATCTAATGGGTTTTTCATTTCAGACTGCTCCAAATTATTTTCTTTTTTCCTCGTCTTTCAGTTATTGTATAAGTTAGTTAGGAATCAAGAAAGCTGTGCTCAAAGATTTATCAGCCTGTAAGAATGATTTCCTTTATTTGGCCTCCTATAAACAGCAGCTGTGGAAGATGAACTATGACCTCTGCGTCTTTTTCTCACTGTGTGAGTGGAGCAAGTTAAAGCTTTCCTCCTGTGATATTTTATTGGATCCGCATTCAACACTGTTTTAAAGTGGAGAATATTTCCAACTTGGGGAGTATTGTTAGATTTAAAATTCTGAGACAAACAGCTTGATAAAAAAAGCAGGAAGGACTAAAAAGACTGTACTATCCTACTAACAGTGGGAAAAGCTGGAAAATGCACATATCAAGATAAATGCAGACACAAAATATTCAGATACATTTTGAAGTCTTTGACGGTCTCTGTCTATATTTAAATTTAATACAGACATTCCTATGTATGGTCTGTCCCCAAATGTATAATTGCACATAACTTTGTTATGGAATTATAATATTTAATTCAAAGCCTAATGCTTTATTGCATCCAAACTTATTACATATGCAGCTCAGCAAAACAATAAACTTTTAAACATTGTTTTTCCTCTGCTTTCTCCTGTGTTGTGGGACCTGTAGTTTGGACAGGTGTAAGCCTGTCAGAGTATTATGTGGTACCAGTTATGTACACACTGGGTTTAGTAAGGGGTAAGAACATAAGAAGAACACAGTACCAGTTATGTACACACTGGGTTTAGTAAGGGGTAAGAACATAAGAAGAACACAGTACCAGTTATGTACACACTGGGTTTAGTAAGGGGTAACAACATAAGAAGAACACAGTACCAGTTATGTACACACTGGGTTTAGTAAGGGGTGACAACATAAGAAGAACACAGTACCAGTTATGTACACACTGGGTTTAGTAAGGGGTAACAACATAAGAAGAACACAGTACACACTGGGTTTAGTAAGGGGTAAGAACATAAGAAGAACACAGTACCAGTTATGTACACACTGGGTTTAGTAAGGGGTAAGAACATAAGAAGAACACAGTACCAGTTATGTACACACTGGGTTTAGTAAGGTGACAACATAAGAAGAACACAGTACCAGTTATGTACACACTGGGTTTAGTAAGGGTAACAACATAAGAAGAACACAGTACACACTGGGTTTAGTAAGGGTAAGAACATAAGAAGAACACAGTACCAGTTATGTACACACTGGGTTTAGTAAGGTAAGAACATAAGAAGAACAGTAAGAACATAAGAAGAACACAGTACCAGTTATGTACACACTGGGTTTAGTAAGGGTAAGAACATAAGAAGAACACAGTACCAGTTATGTACACACTGGGTTTAGTAAAACATAAAAAGAACACAGTACCAGTTATGTACACACTGGGTTTAGTAAGGGGTAAGAACATAAGAAGAACACAGTACCAGTTATGTACACACTGGGTTTAGTAAGGGTAAGAACATAAGAAGAACACAGTACCAGTTATGTACACACTGGGTTTAGTAAGGGGTAAGAACATAAGAAGAACACAGTACCAGTTATGTACACACTGGGTTTAGTAAGGGGTAAGAACATAAGAAGAACACAGTACCAGTTATGTACACACTGGGTTTAGTAAGGGGTAAGAACATAAGAAGAACACAGTACCAGTTATGTACACACTGGGTTTAGTAAGGGTAAGAACATAAGAAGAACACAGTACCAGTTATGTACACACTGGGTTTAGTAAGGGGTAAGAACATAAGAAGAACACAGTACCAGTTATGTACACACTGGGTTTAGTAAGGGGTAAGAACATAAGAAGAACACAGTACCAGTTATGTACACACTGGGTTTAGTAAGGGGTAACAACATAAGAAGAACACAGTACCAGTTATGTACACACTGGGTTTAGTAAGGGGTAAGAACATAAGAAGAACACAGTACCAGTTATGTACACACTGGGTTTAGTAAACACACTGGGTTTAGTAAGGGGTAAGAACATAAGAACACAGTACCAGTTATGTACACACTGGGTTTAGTAAGGGGTAAGAACATAAGAAGAACACAGTACCAGTTATGTACACACTGGGTTTAGTAAGGGGTAACAACACAGGGGAATAATGAAGGAAAACGAAGGACATAGCCTGGATCACCAAAACAGTGGAAAGAAAGTGAGGTGATTTGCAAGCAATTAGGGGACCAAGCAAAACTTTTGAAATATTTTCTCACCTCATTATTTTCTCAGTAACATAATAGTAGAATGCCAGTTTGGGAGGGTAAGGTGACATGAATACAAAAACATGGAAGCTTGATTTGGAAGGGAAGATGTACAGGAAGATGGAATGAACTTGGAAATTAATAGGAGATATGGTCCATAACTATTTGCCTGATATGTACCTTGACACTGAATGAGCCATAATGGCATAAATGAGCCACTGATCCTCTTTCAGGACTCTTGAAACAAGCTTATGGCAGTGGTGATTCCTTTGCCAAAGATGGATGCAGGAAAAATATAAGTAATGGCAGTGTGACCTAGTCCTAGATATGTAGTGGAGATATTACTGTAGATAGCCCTGTGTTGCTAATGAAGTGGGTGCCCTATTGAATAGGTGGGAGCAAGGTTTTACATGGAAGATCTTGCCTGTACAGTGTAATCACGTTTTACAACTGGGCCATTCATGAGCTTAAGATGCGAAAGTTAAGTCAGTGGATGTCGTAAATTTGGATTTCAGTAAGACCTCTCATGAGTCTATGGAGAGGCTGATGGTTATTACAATGCCAGAATCACGAGATTGGTAACAAACTCATTGGGTGTCCATGACTAGGGACAGCCTCAAGTTCAACCTAGAACAGCTAGCAAGATTATTAGAGTGGCAGTGCTTGTCTTTTTTGCAAAGAAGTGAAAGGTTATTCACTGTGAGGGAAAGCAAGAACCCATAAAGGCACACATACTGAGAAGAGATGCTGCATGTAGAGCAGAGAAAGAACAAGTCCTGCAAGTGACAAACACCTGTAGGCTGCATTATTTAGCATCGTATGAAGGAGCTGTTGCAGAACCCAACCATATGGTAGTCTACATCATTATGGAGAAAGATTTTACAAATGTGCAGTGGTTACATTTCCCCTGTACAGAGTAAAATTAATGAGGCAGTCATGTGGCCATTTCCGGATGCTGTATCGAGGGGGGGGGGGGGCAGGAACGGCTGGTATAGAGAATGTGCAGAAAAGAATGACAGGGGTGAAAGAGGACTGGAGCTGCATGTTGTTGGTGGAAAAGTAAGATATGGAATAATATGACATGGGTGCATACATCAGTGAGAGGGTGGGTGGAAGGAGTGGAGCCAAAGTGGAGGGCCAGGAGAGATAGGCCAGGACATAGGTTCATAGGTTCATAGGTTCATACTAGGCTATCTGCCCAAGGGCATTTATAAGCCTAGCCCATAGTTATGTGGCTTTCGCCACCCCTTTAGTTTGAATAAAAACTATGCCTATCATTTTTCTGTGCCTCTGTCAAGCAGTGACACTGAAGTAATCCCTGGGGTATATCTGCGATCTCCCATCCATTGGTCAAGATTCCTCTTGAACAAGGCCAGCGAGGTGCTCTGCCTCACATGTACCGGGATTTTGTTCCACAGCATAGGGAGTCTCTGGGTGATGAATCTGTCCCTCCAGCATGTTCTATTTATAACCGTGTCAAGGTTTAAGTCTCCTGTGGTTCTGAGGGATCTAGATTTTTGAGGTGAAGCATATTCATCAAATCTGGGTTTGACATGGCCTTATATGTCAGGCACAGGTCACCTCTGAGCAAGCGGTATGAGACTGAATAAAGCTGGAGTTCTTTCAGTCGGGCAGCATAAGACATATTTTGAGACCCTTTATCCTTTTGGTGAGGAACTTTTGGGGCCTTTCAAGCTGCATCAGGTGTCTGGTCAGATACATTGGCATTGTACTCAATCATAGGTCTAATGAGTGATGAGTACAGGGGGATGACCTCCCTTGATCTAGATGTGAATCCCTTCATGATCAGGTGGGCCATATAGAAGGTTTTCCTAACTACTTTAGCAACATGAGTGTCAAGCGAAGACTACTGTCAACTTGGGTCCCCAGATCCCTGATGACTTTTCTGTGCTCAGTGGATTGTCACCTATATGGTAGCTAGGGGTAACCTTGTTTTTGGGTATGACTATGCATTTTGGTGTTTAACTTCAGGCCATGGCTCTGGCACCAGTTATCCGTTTCTGTGAGGCCCTTCTGGAGGATATCTGTGTCAGATGTGTTTTTACTATGGCCCAGTTTGCAGTCATCTGCAAACTTTGTCAGCCATAACCCTCCTGTGTTTGCTTGTACTTCAGAAAAGTAGATGCCGAACAAGAGTGGACCCAGGACTGAGCCCTGTGGGACACCACTTGTGACAGGCTTTGAGTCTGACATGGCTCCAGCAACTCTGACCCTGTGGGTTCTGTAGCCAGTTTGCAACCCATCTTGTGATGTATGGGTTTACATTCAAGCTGATGAGTTTTTCGATGATACCTGAGTGGGGTATTGTGTCGAAGGCCTTTGCCAGGTCGAGGTAGGCTGTATGGACTGCCTTTCCCTCATCAATGGCCTTGGTGACTGTCTCGAAAGTCAACCAAGTTTAAGAGGCAGGATCTGCCTTTGACAAAGCCAAACTGGGTTGGATCCAAAGTCTGCAAGTTCCTATGTCTTTATTTATGAGTTCCATTATGATCCTCTCCATGGCTTTGCAGATAAGGCTTGTCAAGCTAATGGGGCGGTAATTTCCAGGGTCTGTGGAGGCACCGCCCTTATGAAGTGGGACCACAGTCGCCACTCCTTGATCCTGAGGTGAGGCTAAGATTAAACAGCTGTCCTAACTGTGGGTTTAATTCCTCGTTGAGTTCATGAAGCACACAGCCGGGGACACCATCCGGTCCCATGGATGCTGTGTTTTTGCCTTAGTGAGGGCAGTTCTCACCTGGGCGTTGGAGATGTTTGGGGCTACAATCCTCTGGAATAGATATCTCTCCTTTTGGGGGAAGTATGCACTGAACCTGTCAGCCAGTATGTTAGCAATGTGTGTAGGTTCAGTAATTTTATCATTTTGAACTAATTCTGAGCATATCTGGGAGTTTCCTCCTAGGTTTCTAACATAGCTAAAGAAGGCCTTATGATTGTCTTTAGAGTCCTTGGCGATTTTTCTCTCAAAATTTGCCTTGGATGATTTTATGAGAGCTCTTAGTTTTTACTTATAATGATCAAAGGTGTCTTACCTTTCAAGGATTTTGCTCTATCTTGTAGTAGCTTCCTCCTTTTGTTGTAGAGCTTGTTTATGGCTGGGGTCCACCAGACTGGACGCTTGCCTTTGGTACAGAGAGTCATAGTTTTGTTTGGGATTGCCTGATCCATGCAGTCCTGTAGGTGCTGGTAGAAGGCATTTGTAAGTGATTCAGCGGTTTGAGTAATGTTTACCACTGGCTCAGGGGCCTTAAAGGAGACCACACTAGTTTTTAGAAGTGTGAAATCGGCTTTTGAGAAGTTTTTCACTGTGGTCTTTTTGTTTCAGGTGGATGAGGACCTCCAGCGAGATTAGTTTATGATCTGATCTCACCAGTGAGGGGTATACTTCCGGTGTTGAACATTTTGATCACATGTTCGTGATGATGAGATCAAGTATGTTTTCACCTCTTGTGGGGATGGTGACTAGTTGTTCCATGGCATTTGAGTTTATGAACTCCAGGAATCTTTGGGTTAGAGTGTTCGGGCTTGAGTAGTGTTCCCAGTCTATATTAGGGTAGTTGAAGTCACCTAGTATGATGGTGTTTGGAGATACATTTATCCCTCCAATGTTTTCAGGAAGGCCATGTGAGGTTCCTGAGTTTGAGAGGGTGGCCTGTAACATGCTACAAATTGCAGAGCAGTCTTGCCTATGGTTAATTGCACCTGGATGGTCTCCGATGCATAACCTTGAGGTGTGGGTGTCCTTTATGAATATGGACACCTCCTTTCTTGGTGTTGTCCGATTTTGGGGCGGGTATGATATGAGGTGAAACCTGTTAGTGCTGGGGTGCTCTCAGGAGCCTTGAACCAGGTTTCTGTCACAGCACAGACATCGATGTTCTCCATATTGAGAAGGGCCTCGGCATCTTGAGATTGAGACTTCTGGCATTGAGCAGCATTACCCTTAGTTTTTTTTCCTTTTTGGTGTTCTATGGTGGTAGGTTTAGAATTTGAGCCTTGCCTAAAAAAGGCACTATGGGGGTGGCAAGAGCCTTTGCCAATATCCGGAAGCCCAGGGGTGACAGGTGCAAGCCGTCTGGCTTGTCCAGCATGTCATCCCAGGCAGACAAACATGGACTGCAACTGGAAGGTGAGAGGCTTAAGACTCCTATCTTGACATTATGTTACAGAAGTATGTTCGGTTTTGGAATTCCAAACCAAAAGAGGAGGTGGAATGTATGGCCACAAAAAGGTGCAGGGGTACAGTGGTCAAGTTTAGGAAAGGGTCCAGGTGTGTGTGTGTGTGTGTGTGTGTGTGTGTGTGTGTGAGTGTGCGCTGTGGAGTGGAGAATGCTGTTACAGCTGCATGAAGGTTATTAATCTCATTCAGGTAAACTTCGTTAGGTCTAAATTCATCAACAGTATTATTTGTTTATACGCCTTACTACTGTGCCATTTGTTCAGATGGGTGTATCTCTGTTTGCTTCTAATCAAATTTGTTGTTTGTCAACTGCTTCAATTCTTTACGTTATGATTTTTTGTGTAGATCCTTTGTAGAGATCCTTTGACTTTCCCACAGGTCAGAGAGTTCAGATTAGAATGTTTTGTAAGATTTTTCACGACCAGTTCTCCTGATTTTAAATCAGTTCCTCAGCTGATTCCCATTTTCTTTATACAAGCGCACCTTATCTTCACTGTGCTGCTCGGAACAACCTCCCTACTCAACTTCTGTCCTTCCATGCAGAGGTGATGCATTTCTAAGTACATCGCATACCGATGCAAGACCGATTTAATGAAATTTAACTATACAATGATTTGGAAATGGAACCATTCCTGCCATAGCATTGAAGATCCTAAGTATTTATAGAAATTAAAATAATGATTTACTGTAACTTTTGCATTACCGCAGTGACTCTCCACGAGCAAGAGACTTTTCACTTCTCTACTCTACCTACAAGCATGTATTACATTTTTGGTTTGCCCACAACATGTTGCTTAAAACAGCCACACATGCTCTTGACACATACAGAGTAGGCATCTTGTAACTTTTTCATCACTTCTCTGCGACAGTTATGGCAGCTGTGGCCATTGGCACCATCATGCTGTTGACACTGTACTTCTTCATAGACAGCAGCCCAGGGTTATAGCTGGAAATTTGTTTTGTAACCAAATCTAATGTTGTTGCCTCACATTCTGCATATCATTTAAAAATGTACTCAGTTCTCAAAATGTTGCTTATACACCCCTAGAAAAAGGAATACATTATTTTCAACTGTTGCCATTTATAACCATATGTTTTGCATTGCTCCCTGGTAAACATTAGTTTAGACTGCTGTAAACACTGTGTGCTCTTTGAGTGATAGTTTCCAAGAGATGCTTAGGAAAAAAAGCTACTTGAGTACACTGAGTATGCCTAGCTACATCATTGCCTGTAGGGTAGCATTTTTGATCAATAAGAGTAGCACTGAAAAGGACTCAACATAATTAGTGCTTTTAGTATGCACTGAATCAGGGACTCCTTTGCAAGCAGACTGTACAGCCACTCAGACTTTTATTGCATGCTCACTATGTGCTTAAACAAAGACAGCTTCCAAAATCACATGTGAAGAGGGGAATTCAGAAAACTGTATGAAGGGGTAGATTAAGTATAAAAACAGGGACATGTGTCGAAAATTGGGACATCCTATGCAGGGCTAAACAGAAGTGAAAATGGGAATGCTCCTCCAAAATAGGGGCGGTTGAGAGTTTTGCTTATTTTGTGATGCTCCTTTCCTTTTTCTCTTTCTGCTTTGGTCTACTGCTGTCTTGTATTTATAGGTTCATAGGGAGGTACTAGGCTATTTGCCCTAGGGCCTATACAAGCCTAGCCAAAAAGGTACCCTGGCTTTCGGCCACCCAAGAAACTTATTTTCCTGTGCCCCTGTCAAGCAGAGCCACAGAAGTGATCCCCGGGGTGAATTTCCTATTACCCATCCAATCATCAAGATTTTTCTTGAAGAGTGCTAATGAGGAGCTCTGTTTGACATAGATAAGTAGTTTGTTCCAGAGTATGGATATTTAGAGTATTTAGAATTTCTTTCTCTTATTCTACAGCAACCACTGCTGTATTGTAGCCAGAGTACTGATACTGTAGCAACACATAGTGTACTTAAGTGTATTTATCGATTCATTTATAAGTATGGTGTTATAAAATTTTTAGGCCATGCATGCACTGTAACTCTTTGATGCCAAAACAAACACTACTTGGACATGGGAGGGTTGCTGATTTCTAAAAGGAGGACAAGGATTTAGGGATGAGTTGAGGGAAGGAATAACAAACATTACAGTGGGAGGGGCTTCTGATTTTCTGTGTCAGTGTAAGATCAGCAAGCAAAATTCAGCACAGGCTTCATTTTCCCTTGTGCTTCTTTACCTGAGAGAGAAATGTCACTGGAAATAAACTGTGATTCAGAAAGAGGATACTGTTCCTGCTCCTTGTGAGATGGAAGAAACCCATGATTCTAAAAAACTTGTTTTTGAGTAAACTGGAAATATTTCAAAACTATGTTTCCGGAGAAATATATATTCCCTCTACAATCGTTTGAGCATACAACACGCTAGTGGAAGCAGAAGGTGATATATGAGGCTGCATGGCTGAACCTTTCATACAGCACTGTCACCACCTTAGGTTGTTGTTGTGTCTTTCGGCTTTTCCTGGTTAGGGGTCGCCACAGTGGAACTCCGGTCCACTAATGATTGGTAGTTGATTTTTACGTGCCGAGTTACCAGCCCTGATGCACAACCTTCAATGAAGGTACGCCCATTCACGTATGTCTTCACGCAGAAGACGCTCTAGCTGAGTATCGAACCAGACAGCGTCTTACTGTGAGGCGACAACGCTACCGCAGCACCACCACCGCGTAATTTATTTAATCCTAAATTCTAAAACCCTGCCTGCCTTTTCTTCCTCCATGCTGCTTCTAGAGGGTGTAGATCTTCTCATGCTATGCTTATAATTGGAACAGTCTATGATATAGTGCTATAAGGCTTCCTTGGGAGGGGTTCCCCCAAATCATCTATTCCATTTGCCATTCAAAATGTCATAGTTCCAACATCTAGCCTTTATTTTTCTTCATGCCAACCCAGCTTTGTGCTGCTCGATTGTTATTGTCTCTTATGAACACACACACAAATGTTAAAGGAAAGCCTGTGTCTTGTCAGTTCTGTCCAAGAGCTGCAGCTGCTCCATATGAAGCTCCTCTTGCCTTATGCTGATCCTTCCCTTCTTATATCTGTCACATGCATCCATAAATCCTTCCAGTGACCTTCAGTGTTTGTGGTATTGTACTTAGTCTGAGTACCTAGCTGTGGAAAAAGTATTTCCTCGAGTTAGCCTAGATGCATTAATTCTTCCCCCACATTTCTTCTTGAACGTCAATATCACCACATATCCCACTTTCACTTTTTTTGAATATATACAATCATAATATGAAACTCTCATTCATATCCCAGACCATTCATTCCATTCTCTGTATCACTGACTTGCATGTGCATGTTTCTGCCAATATAAGCTACCTTTTGTGTTAAGTTTAGTTTATAAGTAGGTGTATCGTCAATGCCAAAACTTGCCCTTCAATGCCCACCATAAATTAACATAGAAATTGAGATGTCCCAATTAGCTTCATCATTGTGTAGATAACTTTATCATCTCATAAGTCCACCATGACACCTAGTCAGCCCATCATCCTGTTGGCCTTTGCAACTACCCCATGATATTACATTATTCATTTCTGCCTAGGTGTGTGGAACCCTTTCCCACACACACTATGTAAAAAGTGAATCCTCTCCCTTTTACCTATCAGTGGCCACCTTTCCAGGCATATGTATTTTTCCTGGATCCTTCACTTAGAGTTGTATAATCTTGCAAGACAGTTGCAATCATACCTGTTAAATGTCCATATTTCTGCTTCATAATTTTTATCTGTTCCTCAGAACATTTATGGTTTTCAGGCAAATCATGGAACACTGAAGTCACCAAATAATTACAGACATTTGAGTTTCATACTTCATATCCTTGAAAAAATACATGCTAATGCAACAGATCTTATTCTAGCAAATTTCTAAGTTTGTAAGTGCAATATTTAAAATATATCCCTATTTGTGGGTCTTTGTCCCCACAATTATGTTTGGCTTTGTCCAGATTTATTGTGCTAGGAAGCTGACAAATATGATTGCAATAAATCCTTGCTTTAACCAATCCATCCAGACTTCAATCCATACTAGTTTTCTATTGTTTAAACATGTATTAACTGCTTTTCATTGTATAGTCTTCAGAATGTACATGCCCCTTTTCAGCTGTGGTCTCCAGAACTGCATACAGTGCTCCATATGGGGTCTCAACAGTTTTCTGAACAATAGCAGAATAGCTATTTCTTGTTTGCTTGTCTGTGCATCTCTGGTAAAGTAATCACGTTTTTAGATGTATTAGAGTTGCTGTTGTCATCTAGAGGCCTGCATGCTTTATTTTTCTGGCAGATACCTCTCTTTTTGAAGAGTTGCTGTTGTCATCTAGAGGCCTGCATGCTTTATTTTTCTGGCAGGTACCTCTCTTTTTGAAGAGTTGCTGTTGTCATGTAGAGGCCTGCACGCTTTATTTTTCTGGCAGGTACCTCTCTTTTTGAAGAGTTGCTGTTGTCATGTAGAGGCCTGCACGCTTTATTTTTCTGGCAGGTACCTCTCTTTTTGAAGAGTTGCTGTTGTCATGTAGAGGCCTGCATGCTTTATTTTTCTGGCAGGTACCTCTCTTTTTGAAGAGTTGCTGCTGTCATCTAGAGGCCTGCATGCTTTATTTTTCTGGCAGGTACCTCTCTTTTTGAAGAGTTGCTGTTGTCATGTAGAGGCCTGCATGCTTTATTTTTCTGGCAGGTACCTCTCTTTTTGAAGAGTTGCTGTTGTCATGTAGAGGCTTGCATGCTTTATTTTTATGGCAGGTACCTCTCTTTTTGAAGAGTTGCTGCTGTCATCTAGAGGCCTGCACGCTTTATTTTTCTGGCAGGTACCTCTCTTTTTGAAGAGTTGCTGTTGTCATGTAGAGGCCTGCACGCTTTATTTTTCTGGCAGGTACCTCTCTTTTTGAAGAGTTGCTGTTGTCATCTAGAGGCCTGCATGCTTTATTTTTCTGGTAGGTACCTCTCTTTTTGAAGAGTTGCTGTTGTCATCTAGAGGCCTGCACGCTTTATTTTTCTGGCAGGTACCTCTCTTTTTGAAGAGTTGCTGTTGTCATCTAGAAGCCTGCACGCTTTATTTTTCTGGCAGGTACCTCTCTTTTTGAAGAGTTGCTGTTGTCATGTAGAGGCCTGCATGCTTTATTTTTCTGGCAGGTACCTCTCTTTTTGAAGAGTTGCTGTTGTCATGTAGAGGTCTGCATGCTTTATTTTTCTGGCAGGTACCTCTCTTTTTGAAGAGTTGCTGTTGTCATGTAGAGGCCTGCACGCTTTATTTTTCTGGCAGGTACCTCTCTTTTTGAAGAGTTGCTGTTGTCATCTAGGGGCCTGCAGGCTTTATTTTTCTGGCAGGTACCTCTCTTTTTGAAGAGTTGCTGCTGTCATCTAGAGGCCTGCATGCTTTATTTTTCTGGCAGGTACCTCTCTTTTTGAAGAGTTGCTGCTGTCATCTAGAGGCCTGCACGCTTTATTTTTCTGGCAGGTACCTCTCTTTATGAAGAGTTGCTGTTGTCTTCTAGAGGCCTGCATGCTTTATTTTTCTGGCAGGTACCTCTCTTTTTGAAGAGCTGCTGCTGTCATCTAGAGGCCTGCACGCTTTATTTTTCTGGCAGGTACCTCTCTTTTTGAAGAGTTGGTGCTGTCATCTAGAGGCCTGCACACTTTATTTTTCAGGCAGGTACCTCTCTTTTTGAAGAGTTGCTGTTGTCATGTAGAGGCCTACACGCTTTATTTTTCTGGCAGGTACCTCTCTTTTTGAAGAGTTGCTGTTGTCATGTAGAGGCCTGCATGCTTTATTTTTCTAGCAGGTACCTCTCTTTTTGAAGAGTTGCTGTTGTCATGTAGAGGCCTGCATGCTGTATTTTTCTGGCAGGTACCTCTCTTTTTGAAGAGTTGCTGCTGTCATCTAGAGGCCTGCACGCTTTATTTTTCTGGCAGGTACCTCTCTTTTTGAAGAGTTGCTGTTGTCATCTAGAGGCCTGCACGCTTTATTTTTCTGGCAGGTACCTCTCTTTTTGAAGAGTTGCTGTTGTCATCTAGAAGCCTGCACGCTTTATTTTTCTGGCAGGTACCTCTCTTTTTGAAGAGTTGCTGTTGTCATGTAGAGGCCTGCATGCTTTATTTTTCTGGCAGGTACCTCTCTTTTTGAAGAGTTGCTGTTGTCATGTAGAGGCCTGCACGCTTTATCTTTCTGGCAGGTACCTCTCTTTTTGAAGAGTTGCAGTTGTCATGTAGAGGCCTGCACGTATTATTTTTCTGGCAGGTACCTCTCTTTTTGAAGAGTTGCTGTTGTCATCTAGAGGCCTGCACGCTTTATTTTTCTGGCAGGTACCTCTCTTTTTGAAGAGTTGCTGCTGTCATCTAGAGGCCTGCATGCTTTATTTTTCTGGCAGGTACCTCTCTTTTTGAAGAGTTGCTGCTGTCATCTAGAGGCCTGCACGCTTTATTTTTCTGGCAGGTACCTCTCTTTTTGAAGAGTTGCTGTTGTCATCTAGAGGCCTGCATGCTTTATTTTTCTGGCAGGTACCTCTCTTTTTGAAGAGTTGCTGCTGTCATCTAGAGGCCTGCACGCTTTATTTTTCTGGCAGGTACCTCTCTTTTTGAAGAGTTGGTGCTGTCATCTATAGGCCTTCACGCTTTATTTTTCTGGCAGGTACCTCTCTTTTTGAAGAGTTGCTGTTGTCATGTAGAGGCCTGCACGCTTTATTTTTCTGGCAGGTACCTCTCTTTTTGAAGAGTTGCTGTTGTCATGTAGAGGCCTGCATGCTTTATTTTTCTGGCAGGTACCTCTCTTTTTGAAGTGTTGCTGCTGTCATGTAGAGGCCTGCACGCTTTATTTTTCTGGCAAGTACCTCTCTTTTTGAAGAGTTGCTGCTGTCATGTAGAGGCCTGCACGCTTTATTTTTCTGGCAGGTACCTCTCTTTTTGAAGAGTTGCTGTTGTCATGTAGAGGCCTGCACGCTTTATTTTTCTGGCAGGTACCTCTCTTTTTGAAGAGTTGCTGCTGTTATGTAGAGGCCTGCATGCTTTATTTTTCTGGCAGGCACCTCTTTTTTTGAAGAGTTGCTGCTGTCATGTAGAGGCCTGCACGCTTTATTTTTCTGGCAGGTACCTCTCTTTTTGAAGAGTTGCTGTTGTCATGTAGAGGCCTGCATGCTTTATTTTTCTGGCAGGCACCTCTTTTTTTGAAGAGTTGCTGCTGTCATGTAGAGGCCTGCATGCTTTATTTTTCTGGCAGGTACCTCTCTTTTTGAAGAGTTGCTGTTGTCATGTAGAGGCCTGCACGCTTTATTTTTCTGGCAGGTACCTCTCTTTTTGAAGAGCTGCTGTTGTCATGTAGAGGCCTGCATGCTTTATTTTTCTGGCAGGTACCTCTCTTTTTGAAGAGTTGCTGCTATCATGTAGAGGCCTGCACGCTTTATTTCTCTGGCAGGTACCTCTCTATTTTTCTGGCAGGTACCTCTCTTTTTGATTTTTCATTTTCTTCTCGAGACAACCAGCTGCATAATGCACTAACCTATAGAAACTGCAATTATTGGCGTAGAGCATTTGCTTTCAATTTATTTACCAATTATCCAGTTTACTGAACACCTCTAATACCCACCTTTCCCACCATTAAACATGCATATGTATACTGCCATAATTAAGAATTCTGAGTAGTCATTCCAATTTTAGCTCTCATCAAGATGTCTTGTGGTAAAGATATGGCAATAATGTGTCCCAGGGCTCTGCTTCCTACATATCATTAACTTCTTTGTTGAAGAACTTAGTGAAGACATCTATCTTCTGTGTTTTTTATAAGCAGTATCTAATCCACATATAAAATCTTTTCTGCAGACCCTGTTTCCTTCACAGTGTGCCATAGTCTTGCATAAAACAGTGCATTAGTTGTCATGCTAAAATCAAAGTTGATAACATGTGTGAATGCCCCCCCCAAACTTCAAGTTCTTTTTTGACCGATGTAACTTAAACCTATTTGTCTTCTCTGCTTGGACAGGGAGAGAACTTTGTTATAACCAGCAGCTGGTACTGGTAATATGACTAATAATAGGGTATGAACTCTAGTGACGAGGGTATTAGTAAATATTTAGTTAATGCATCATCTTCCCCAAGTCCACTACCCCCAAAACACACACACACGTACATGAATATACAGGTGCACACATAACACAGTTTTTCCTTTTTGCACATAGTGACTTTGCCAGAAACTTTTATTCGCTTGTTTGTGTTTTTGTTTATTTATTTATACACTTGTTAACTGGGTGAGTACACTGGTCTGAAGACCCTTTTCAAGTATGACTGAGGCCAAAAAGGTAAAGACCGAAGACAATATTTCAGCATGAAAACAAACACTTTACATATCCTTATGTTATACGCAAAACAATACATATAATAATGTAAAAAAGTATCACTACAGTGTTAGTGCTCTGAATTCACTACAGCATCGGATACAGATGTAATGTTTGGATATTTTAGCAGTAAATATAAGAGCAGATTGCTGCAGGATAAGAGAAATAAATTCTAAATTCAAGAGAGCAGCAGAGAAAAGAGGAAAGAGAATAAAGGAAAGGGACGTGACAAAGTAAAAGTGTAATATGCATCTCCATAATGAACCACAGACTAGTCATTTTGTTTACTCATTGCAAATGCAAAGAACACAGTTCTGGTAACACAAGTCTACCCAGTAACGAGTTGTGTCACTCTACAGCATAACACTGTGTTTGTCGTCTGTGTCTCTGTACAGTGTAACACTCTGTTTGTTGTCTGTGTCTCTCTACAGCGTAACACCATCTTGGTCATCTGTATCACTCTATAGTGTAACACCGTGTTGGTCATCTTCCTTGCCTGGTCTGCACTCTTACAACACCCATGTAACCCACAGATAATACTTTTAGGACCCCTCAGAGTTTTTCATCTAAGACATTTTCAATTTCAAGAAAGTTTTTTCTGGGAACATGAAGCTGTTGAAGTATTGTACAGTGCTGGCATTCTCCAACAATTTCGTTTTCAGTGGTTTCAGTTAATTTTTAACAAAAGTATTGCACTTGGTCAGTGAATTCCTTAAACTTAGCCCTAAATATTTTCTGCTGAATTAACTAGTTCATACGCTTAGATGCCAAGGCTTCATGGTTTATGCATTTATGTTGATTAGGCTCTTAAAAGTTATTGCTTTCTGGACTGTAAGCAGGTGTTAGCACATTCATATAACTGGGGGAACTGTTTGTGTCAAAGCTGATAGTTCTGTACTCACATTTCACTGAATGAGTTCAGTACTGAATACACTAGAGCTTTTAGTAAGTTGCTGCTCAAAACAGAAGGAATAAGACTAGAAAGATTGTTTTTTTTTCTCTGTGAATAGCTAAGCATCTGAAACTCTGTGGATGGAAAACAAAACTACTTAACACAAACTTTTTCTTCCTTTTTTGTGTGCCTCATTTTCCATTTACGTACACGTGGCAGGTTCATCAGTTGTATGTACTTTTAACTAAAAGACTGATTTTTTTTTTTGTATGTGTAGTTTGGCATCCTCCAGGATACTGGTGCTTTCTTGAGTTAGGGTCCATAGAACTATACTAAAGCCTTAGAGAAGCACAGTTTCCTTTGCTACATGATCCAAATAAAAAGTCAAAACTTAATTCACTAGTTCAGTAGTTTTATCCTAGCATTATTCAGATTGTTGGACATTACTTCATCTGTCTGACCTCTGTTTAGATGTCAGTCACATGAAATCACAGCTCTTTGTTTTTCAGTACCTAGCAATCGGAGTTCAACGCTGTTGACGTATGTTGTGCTTAATTTAATTAGGATAAACTTCAGCATTCCAGAAATGTCTTCACTCTGTGCTCGGATGAGCCTTTTTTCATCAATTACAACACTGCCTCTTACCCTTTTACGCTATCTTTAAAAAGAAAAAAAAAAAACAGAAAAATATCTCACTGTATCCTAGTTGCTTTAGCTAACTTTACTGCTCAGACTTTGTGTCTGCACAAATGTACAACAGTAGAAATAAGAAGATACGTGTATGTCAAGGCAGTGTGTCTGCAGTGGTGAAAAAAGAGGGACTTACCTACTTGTCATTAGGGTTTCCGTGATAACCCAATCAGAGTAATGAAAACTTTGTGATTTTCTGACATCATCCAATCTTCACTTTAGCCTGTGTATCAAAAGTTGCTCTTAATGTAAAGCACATAGTCCTGAATGTAGAGAAGTGTTCTGTCTGCTGCTTGTGAAAAGGAAGTATAAATAGTTCCAAATACAGTCAGAACTGAAGAGGAAGTTTTGTGTATGGATTAAATCAGAAACTGTGCTTTCATATTTATTTGTCAGGGATATCTCCATTTGTAACTTTTGAACTGGGGATACGTTTTACAGGTATCATGAGAGAGAGAGATGGACAGACAGACAGACATAATCTTTATAATTAATAATCAATACATATAGTACTTTGAAAAACAACAGACTTGAGAGATATAATAACAATCAAGAGACAGTATAAATTAAGTTTGCCTGCAGGAAGTGTGAAGACAACAACTCAGAAAGCATAGCAACATCACCTTATTGGATGGTTGAAGTTCACACTGAGTATAACACCCATTCTTCGTCCGTGTGCTATCATCCCAGTCCAGTCAAATCTACCCACTCTACTCCCTGGTTAAACCCATAGTAAAAAAACTGAAACCATGGATAGGCAATTTCCTGCTATTTCTGTGGCCAGCCTGGTGGACATGGGCATGCAGAGGTAATGCAGCAATTGTCTCATGTATACTGACAACCACTTAATCATGAAAAAACAAACAGTATGTGAAAGATGTAATTACACTATAAAAATTGAGACACAACTCTCACTGATAAAACAAATGACAAAGAGGTTGTCAGCACAGGAACATCATTTTTCTCATTAAAGTAAGGTCTCTACAAATTAACCCTCATATGTCGAGGTACTAGCAAGTAACTTACCAAAACGTCAAAGGGCTCCCGTACACTGCCTTCAGAAACCACATGCATACAAAACCAAGTCGATACCAACCATTACCAATAAAATACACATCACAGTGTCTCCGCAAGCAAGCCCCAAAGGCGAAACAACACGCGTTCAAACATCTTGGTCATAGGAGTCTCCATCATGAGATACACAGACACCGCCCTCACTGGGTTCAATAAAGAGAGGGTTACAGTCAGTTGCCTTTCAGGGGCCGTCACATCACAAACCACAAGTACCACTGGTATGACTCAGTCATAGTCTATGTGGGTATGAATGACCCGAGACTTTCCTTCCTGGAGAGACATGATGGAACTCTCTGAATGTGTGTCGCAGGTGGTATGAGCCTCACATTGAGAAACATTCTGCCATCACCAAGAATGATACCACAATACAGACAGAAAATGATTGACTTCAGTAATTGACTTAGCTACTAGTGTCATTCAAAGGGGATCCAGTATTTGTCAGCCTGGGATGACATGATCAGCAGACCATGCTGCTTTGCCAGAGATGGTCTGCACCTGTCGCAGCTAAGCTTTCGAATACTGGCCAAGGCATTACCCACCCCCATAGTGCCTGTTTTAGGCAGTGCCAAACCAACAGACCTACCAATATAACAAATTCTTCTAATGCCAAGCTGAATGTACTACTGCTCAGTTCTAGGATTCTTAACAAGAAACTGCACTCCCTGGAATCTCCCCTTTCCCTGGAGAATGCTGACATCTCTGCAGTTGAGAGATGTGGTTCAAGGCTGTGAAAAGCACCCCAGCAGTGCAAGGCTACAATGCCTCTCACACATTCAAACCACCGTCTGAAAGGAAAAAAGAACAAAGGAGGAAGGGTTTCCATTTACATAAAAACAATCACACCTCATGATTGGTCAAGCAGGATGACTCACCTGAGCTACTCCATGTCCAGCTGACCACAGGCAAAATCCCCTATCATATCATCATTAGCTACAGGTCCCCAACCATGAACCATGAAAACCACTCCACATACTTGAAGTTACTAGAACCACTTACCATTCAGCCCACCACCACACTAATCTTGGGTGATTTTAACTACCCCTCCATAAACTGGGAAACACATATGACTACTAACATGCAGGCTCAGAGATTCCTGGACTTTGTCAATGCAAATGCTCTGGAAAAACTGGTCTGTACTCCCACTAAGGTCTCAAATATCTTTGACATAGGACTCACAAACATGGAGCAGCATTGCACCCCCCCAGCGTAATGTCTTCACTTGTAAGATCGGATCATAAAACAGTCTCCTTTGAAATAAATGTAATGGTAGAACCCCCATGAAAACCTAAAACCCTGAAGCATTTTTCCAAGACAAATTACTTTCTATTAAGTGATAGTATAGGTAATTTTAAAGCTCCACAACACTAAAAACACGGAGGCATATGCTGAAGTATACACAAATACCCTGTAGAATCACTTAAACAACTTCATAACAGTGACAGTACTTGGCCAAACTAAACCCAGGTCTGGCCGGAAAAACAAGTTACCCTGGTGGACTACTGGCATAAATAGACTATATAACACAAGGAAGAAATTTCTGTCTAGAAGTGAGAGGGAGGCTGTACAACTCAGAAAAAAATCCCTCATTAGTCTCAACAGGCAAATCAGGGAACTAGTCAAGCCTGCATTGGCTAGATATGAAGCTAAAGTAATCTACCAAGCAAAGGATAACCACAAAGTATTTTTTAGTTATGTCCAAAATCTTAAGGGAAACACTCAACAGTGTGCTGAGATGGCTGTAGATGGTACTACCTGTACTCATCCAGAAGAAATAGCAACCCTTCTGGCCAATAAATTCAGCTCCAAATTCTCCCTTGTATCATCTCCAGTCACTCCCCATGAAATACCCCCTATCATTCCTTTGCTTGTTGCACAAAATAACAAGTCATCACTGCACTCTCTGAAGCTAGAAACACAGCATCAATGAGCCCTGATAGAATCCCAGGGTGCCTATTAAATAGCTTGAAACATGACCTAGCAAACCCACTTGGATCTCTCTTTAGCCATAGTCTCTATACAGGCTTTGTCCCAGTTGAGTGGAGGACAGCAACAGTCATCTCTCTGCACAAGGGGGGCATCAATGGACCCGGCAAACTACCAACCCCTAAGTCTGACTAGCCTCATATGCAAGGCTATGGAAAGGATAATCATAGACCTGATTAACAATGACACATGAACTCTCCAGACTCTAGATGCAACCCAGTTCGGCTTTGTCAAGTGCAGGTCCTGCCTGCTCAGTCTGGTGTACTTCTTTGAAGAGGTCACCATGGCCATGGATGAGGGTCAGACAGTACATACCCATTACCAGATGGATAGCCAAAAGGCTCATGGATAGGATACATATTGTTAGTGTGGGGAATCCACATCTGGCAATAGACCGGTCACCAGTGGAGTACCACGGCTCAGTGCTGGGCCTCCTCCTGTTTGGAATATACTTCTCAGATGTCAAGGCAAATGTGGATGGCCTTTGACTGACCAGGTTTGCTGATGACTGCAAGCTGGGGGCAATCATTGACTTCCCAAACAATGTTGATATCCTTCAGAAAGGTCTGATTCAGACTAATGATTGATCTCATAGCCATGACCTCAGTCTAAATGTGAAGAAGTGCATAATAATACCCTTTGGGAAATCAAATAAACCTGAAAATTACAACATTGATGGCACCCAATGCCAGAGATGCAAAGATCCACTCTCCTCCCCTGTGCAGAGCCCTTGCTTCCTTGTTAGGGGGGAATGGACAGACTGTGAATGAGTAGCAGGATTACACCTCAGGGCAGCCTCAGAAACACTCATATCCAGCTTAGGCATTTTCAAATTGATATAACAATCTAGTTAGGGTCTGAAAAACCTTTTTATTTGGGTCTACCTGAGAATATCGAAAGCCGACATAGTTGAAGACAGATTCATGGAGACAACATCCACGAAAATCCACTTAATCTACAGACCAGATGAACAAAATCCTTCCCAGGGTAAGTAACCTGTTGGCTATGAAGGTGGACTTTGTCTTTTCCCAAACTGCAGTGTAATCTCAGAGTTGGTATATTTAATGGGGGGGGGGTTGTGAGGGGTGTAATTTTTGTGTGTTTGGGTGACTTAGTACTTACAAAAATGAAAATAAAGGCCTCTGGCAGCAAAGACGTTCCACAAAAACAGGTTTAATTATCCCAAAAACAGTAAAGTAAACACTTTTGTCTTGCTCCAATGAGCAAAACTTCCTCAGACAAAGAAACTTTTCAAAATGAGTATTATTTATACAAATCAGTTAAATCACATGACTATGTTAATTAAGTCTTAAAAAGATATACCTCCAAAAATACACATCCAAAAAAATACACATCCAAAAATGCAATTGTGAACAAATTTCTTAAAAATATATACAAAATGTTTGAAATTGTTAACTGCAAACATTGTTTAAAATAACAGAGAAATATTTAAATAAATAATAAACAAGGTACGATAATCTAAATATACTGGAAATGTGAACTAGTCCTAATGTGTAAAATAAGGAAAAATCATCCTTTCACTATTTCTATTTATACAAGAAATTGAGCAAATTACCTTTGTAGGCTCCTTAATTTTAAAAGGCAGGCTAATGAACACATGTCATTCAAGCCTAGTAAACTATAAGCCTTCAATTTAATTTGCCACAGTAGTTCACATACGTCTAACATCAAAGTATATGGTCCCCCCCCCCCCCCCCCAGGGTTATGCTCTATCTGATCTATGACTCTAAAGCTGAAGTTGTGCTGTGGATGTTCCTGAATGTGCTTGGCCAGTGCATTCTCCACTTTTAGTTTCTTAATACTGTATGAATGCTCATAAACCCTGTCCTTGAACTTACGATCGGTTTTGCCAATGTAAAAACAAGGACAAAGTTTACAGGTGGCTAAATAAACCACGCTTTTAGATCCCCAATTAAATCTCGTTAATACAATATTTTTTACCTCTAACATTAAAGGTATTACCAACTTCCATAAATCTGCAGTATGAGCAACTCTCACATTTGTACATGCCTGGGGCTCTCACTGCTGGAGTATTACCTAGCTCCAACAAACTTTTCAGGTCGGGCCTGCTTCTGTATGTAATCCTGGGGCCTGACTGAACAATAGGACCCAGGTCCTTGTCCGATGCTAATAAAGTCCAATTCTTAGAAATAATTTGTCATATAACAGAGGCATCAAGACTAAATGATGTAATAAAAGTCACATTAAATGAATCTGACCTCCCTGATTGGGTGTGTTCTGTACTAAGTGTCAGTGTACCATTAGGGTCGGGTCTGGGTGCTAAAATTGGAATAAAAACATCATTAACCCTCTTATGTTGTAATTCAGTCAACAGTTCATCAAGTAATTGTGGGGGGTAACCACATTTTAAGAACACATCATACAATATTTGACATTCAACCCGAAATACCTTTTAATCAGAGACCATGCGGGCCGCTCTTACCAGCTGGCCTTTCACAACAGATCTTTTCTGTTGGTAAGGGTGGCTACTAATGAAATGAAGGAATGAGTTGGAATAAGTGGGTTTCCTGTGGATCCTTGCTTTATATAGTTTACTGCTCCTATCTTTGTATAGTTCCACATCTAAGTATGCGATGCTGTCCACACCTAAACTATACATGAAGATCAAAAATTGCGTGGACTCATTCAAATAGTTCACGAATTTTGGAATGTCATCAATTTCGCCCTCAAACATCATAAACACATTATCCAAGTATCTAGTATAGTAATAAATATTTCTGCTATATAAGTTGTTGTTAAAAATAAAGTGTTGTTCCCAATGGGCCATCACAAGGTTGGCAAAACTTACCCCACAGTGAGAGCCTATTGCAACACCTGTCTTCTGCAAATAATATTGTCCTTCAAACATAAAATAGTTGTTAGTCAAAATCAAATCTAATAGTTCCTGCAGGAGTTCAGTTTCCTTGCTGTGCTACCCTTTTCCATCATAAAACTAGTTACCCATCCGATACCTATGTCTGCGGATATAACAGTGTAGAGATATTTTACATCAATAGTCAAGAATATAATATGGTCTTTATACTCAAGGCTATTGATGTTATTCAAAAAAGAGCAAGAATCTTTACAAATGTGGTCGACTTGTTCAACAAATCTCTTCAACACTGTGTCCACATATTTTGCTGTTGGGTAGGTAATGGAGTTTCTCCCATTCACAATAGGTCGAAGGGGTGGGTTCTCCAGGTCCTTGTGGACCTTCGGGATTCCAAATATCACTGGTGTAAGAGGGGCCAAGCTGGACAAGTAATTATATATTTTTAGAGAGATTCTGGATTCTATAAATAAGTCATTAAGAAATACCTTGATTTTCTGTTGTGCTCGATTCACTTCATTTAATGAAGCTAAGTCATAATTATCAGTGTTAAGTAATTTCAACATGTGTTCCTTATAATCATGCTCAACAAAGAACACAAGACCACCACCTTTGTCAGGCTTTACAACCCTTACATTCTGAAAATTTAAGCAGGTCAAGTTGGTCAACTTATCCCAATCCTGTTTAGTAAAGTTCATTGCTTTGTTCAAGAACTTATATTTGCTGTTGTCTAAGGCATCACGTAAGTCTAATTTACAAACATGCTCAAATATTGACAGAATCGGGGGTAATGGTGTATTGAAAGCACTTAACACTCTGCATTCTTTATTCACAACAGGTTGGTTTTTAAACATAAATTCTAAATTCAGTTTATGAGTAAATAATCTTAAATCAACAATTGTTCTAGCCATATTCGCCCTTTGATCAGGGATGAAGGTTGAGCCCTTAGCTAACAAATCTGCCAAAGCAGTATTTATGTCCATACTAGAATAATTAAAAATGTTAAAGTCACAATCACTGTTAAGTACAATTCTATAAGTGCTGACATGAACATCGCTATTCGTGTAATAAAAAACAGCTAGATTGTCACTAGTCGGATCAACAGTTACCTCTGAGCTGACCAATTCCCTCCCGGGCCCTTCCCATTGAAGGATCTGGAACTGCTCATCGGGTTCATCTGTTGGCAGCTTTTCCTGTGAAAATGTTGTGAATTGTTGTCAAAATTAGACTCACGGTTAACAGGGACACTGTTCTGGCTGGTGGGGCCATTATAACCTTGATTACCATTATTGTTAATGTACTTATTAATATTTTTGTTTCTATTGTTGTTTCTTAAGCAACCATTCCAATTAGAGCTCTCTGAGTACTGAGCTCCTGAATCCACAACCTCCTTAGTGTAACTATGTCCTGGGGAGTCAGTATGCAGCCTATCAGAAGCCTGGTTACGCTCGTTACTATAGGAATGGCTCAGGGGGGGTTGAACCATTCTTGTGTAGGCGGGGGTTTTGGATAAGCAGTTCCTTTACTGTAATCGGAACTGTCCCGTTCTAGTATTTTGTTTTTGGTAGCTTTTAATTTGATAATTTGACCATTAATGCTCATAGAAATATGTTCATACTCATATTTGTATCAGTTAAAATCAATGTCATTCTTAATACATTCATCCAAGATGTCACTTTCTTCATTCAACTTCTCAATGATCATAGAATAATGTCTGATGAACATTTCGATTAGCTCAAGTCCTTGTTTGTCAAATAAGCACAAAAGATCACGGCGAAATGGTGAATCGCTGACTAAACCCATTGGGAAGTGCCAGGATCTCAGACCCTTCGGTACTTGATGCCATTGCAGGCATTCTTTAAAATATGCTATCACCAACTGTAATTTCTTTACTTTGAAAGATTTAGTATCTAAAATTTTCAAGTTCTCCACAATACTGTAATTGCTATCACCACCCGGATTATTAGCCGTACAAGAACTGCCTTCAGTTGGAACAATGGGCTGGTCTAGCCAATGCTTTAAACCAGGGAAGACAGTGTTCGCATGGACGGCATTTGGTTGGATAACTGTCGATTGACTTTGGGTTATCAATTGCGTTGAAGGAACATATGATTGTTGCATGTTACTGTTACCATTACTGGTATTAGGTCCCAACACAGAGCTCCCCTTTGGGTCAGGCTCGCCATCCAAAGTCGAAATAATTCCACTGCCTCGTACCACTGCATGGTGACCGTTAGGTTCCATAGAAGGAGTGGTTTTGGGCAAATTGTTCACGATTGTTGTTAGATCATCCACTTTCCTAGGTAAAGTAGAAACAACCATAACTAGCTGCTGGATATATAAACTATTCAATCCAGGGACATTCAGGTGTTCATTTTCTTGCGAAAATAAAAGTTCTTGAGTGGAATTCACCTTGGCTGCCATGCGGTCACACAAAAAACTACAAAACAAATCAATGAAAAATATACCACTTCAAAAATGAAAATAAAGGCCACTGGCAGCAAAGAAGTTCCACAAAAGACAGGTTTAATTATCCCAAAAACAGTAAAGTAAGCGCTTTCGTCTTGCTCCAATGAGCAAAACTTGGAATGTAATGATAGTATAATGATAGTAAAATGTGCAAGCTATTGAAGGAAGTTGATAGTTTAAACAACAATATTACACGTGACCTTTTATTTGATCAGTGGAGCAATTTATACGATAAACAATTCAAACTTGCTGACAGTAATAGCCAAAAGATTTTTATGAGAAAATGTGCAAAACTGAAGAGGGATTTGAAACAGTATAAGGAAGGTTATGCATATAATTGGAACAAGAGAAGTAGAATTACTAGAATTCAGGGGGATACAGGTGGACACCCCAGTGAACAAGTTATGGAGCCGAAATATTGGCAAGAAGAATTTCAGTCTTTTTTAGGGAAAGAAACACATTGGGGAGACAACAATGGAGCAAGAGGGGACAACAAATGGAGATATCAACCACCCAAACACAGGGGGAACAGGGGGAGTTAGTAACTGCATCTAATAATGAAATAATCAAATACAATGAAGTCAAATTTGGTAAGGGGAATTTTTATATTTATAATTATACCTCATTACAATTGACAAATCATCATTTTGCATTATTTAAGAAGGGTGTTAAGTTTGTACCCAATATTAGTTTTAATATTTTTGACAATATTATAAAATTCAAACTTTTTTTACGGAAGTTAAATTTGTCTGGGCATTTCAAAGGGGTTAAAGAGCGACATTCCAAAACTTTACTTCATAAAAGAAGCACTTTTACCCCCCCCCCTTAAATCCCACACTGGCCAGCTTTGATAAGGTTGTAGTGGATCAACTATATCGATATCTGGACAACAGTAGACATCGTAAAATACACTACAACCTCACAAAGGAAGAACATGACACCATGTGTGCATTGTGTAGTAATAATAACATCAGAATAATGCAGCCAGATAAGGGGGGAGGGGTAGTGTTATTTGAGACTAATGATTATTTGAATGAGATCCAGCTAATAGTACAGGATTCTGACAAATACAAGGTGTCTTCTATCAATGTAGTAAATATAGCTTATCAGCGAATAGATGCTCTGTTGGAGGAATATTTGATAGAAGATAGAATTGATGGTGACCTATACAAATTTCTTAGAGTAGAACATCCCACATTAGCCACTATGGTAGGAATTCCCAAGATTCACAAGAACATGTTCCACCCCCATTTAGACCAATTATTTCGGGAAGCAAGTCAAAAACCTTCCCTTTTGGTAAGGTGGTAGACTGTTGGTTGAAATTCATTTATGGGAATGTGGAACATATAGTTAAAGATTCTTGGGATTTCCTAGGCAGATTGACCCCCACATTGTGGAAACAAGATCTAATTTTGGTCACCATTGACATGGTCAACTTATTCTCCTGTATCCCCAGAGATGAAGGCATGGAGAGGTTTGTTAGTAGCATCAGGAGATATAGTGGCCTTGATTGGGATAAGATCACTCTTATAAGTGAATTCATGAGTATTGTATTAGACTACAATTTTATTTTTTTGGAGGGGGAATACTATAGGCAAAGCAAGGGAGCAGCTATGGGGGCTGCTTGTGCTCCCCTGTATGCGAATATTGTGTTGTTGGATTGGGAAAATGAGGTTATTTTCAACAACAGGTACAACAAACACATCAGATGTTATGTTAGATACCTGGACGATGTATTCATTTTGTGGGATGGAACTATTAGTGAAATAGAGATATTTATAGAGTACATTAATATATCCAGTTCCTTTTTGAAATTTACATATCACATAAGTAATGGAGGCATCTCATACTTGGATACATACATCTCCCTGACCACCACTGGGTTCAAGTCCCGAATTTTCAGGAAGGAAACGTTCAGTAACTCCTATTTGGAGTATAGTAGTTGTCATCCCCTTAGGCAGAAGATAAACATTGTGAAAGGACAATGCATATGAGCGACCCATATGAAATTGAACCATCAAGACATGCTACAGGAACTTGAATTTATAGGTACCATGTTTAAGGAGAGGGGTTATCCATCTGTTATAGTGAAAGATGCCATCACATATGTTAGTAGTGAGTGGGGAAAGAAATTTAAGCCCTTGTTAGGGGTGGATGTAAGGAATAGTACTCCTCCGGAGACAGACATAACTGGGAAAATGACCAATGAGTATAGTAGAGCTTGTGTATTGCCATTTAATGATCATACAGGGCAAGTTAAAAAGATTATAAGAGAGAACTGGAATATACTCAAGTGTGATGAAGGTATTTTTACAACAGTGGGTGATGAGCCAAAATTTGTGCACAAAATAGGATGTAATTTGAAAAAGAAATTTCAGAGTATCAAAACATATACACACTATGATAAGGGAAGTACAAAAAAGTGTGGACATTGTAATTATTGTTCAGCTATTGCTATTTTGGAAAATGTGTCCCTGGTGGTGGGGAACAAAAATAAGACTAGAATTTGTTTTAGGAAAGGGAATTGTCAAACACAAAATGTCATTTATTTTGCCAAGTGCACTGAGTGCCCCAGTTTTTACGTGGGTAAAACTGGGAGGCATCTTAAAGACAGGATATATGATCATTTGTATGCGATCAGGAAAGAAGATGTAAATAATGCACTATTTAGACATGTTAGAGATAGTGTGGGCTGTTCCACTTTTGAGTTTGCAATTTTGGAAGTTTTGAGTCAGTCAAACAGAGGGGGAAATTTGAATGCATTGTTAGGTGAAAAAGAGGTGAGATGGCAAATACTTTTAAATGCCATCACACCACCTGGCATTAATGAACATATTTCCATCAAGCCGGTGTTACAAGCTAGGATATAAGGGAATTCTAACATTTAACATGTTGAATTCATTAATTTTTTATATGTTGAATTCATTTATTTTTCCACAACATGGTTCAGTATATATTTATTTTTAAATTGTACCATCCAAGTAGATATTATTCCTTGTATACAGGATATGACATCAGTGTATTTGTATTGGATCATCAATTGTGTAGAATTGATTGGTTGAGTAGGGTATTTAAACCATCAGGTTATTTTATGTTGTGTTCTTATGAAGTCTATGATTTTTAGATGAAAGTGCTTAACCTATTTATTCAATAAGTCTATTAAATTATTGTTTTTATAACATTTTGTCTCCTTGAGCCTTCTTAGTTCGTGGCATTCTCGTAGTATTCTGCTATATTGTTGTCACTACAAGGTTTGTGTGTTTTTCTATAATGAGCAAAACTTCCTCAGACAAAGAAACTTTTCAAAAAGAGTATTATTTATACAATCAGTTAAATCACGACTATGTTAATTAAATCTTAAAAAGATATACGTCCAAAAATACACATCCAAAAATGCAATTGTGAACAAATTTCTTAAAAATATATACAAAATGTATGAAATTGTTAAAAGCAGAATTGTTTAAAATAGAGACATATTTTAAATGAATAATAAACAAGGTATGATAATCTACATATACTGGACAAGGTGAACTAGTCCTAATGTGTAAAATAAGGAAAAATCATCCTTTCACTACTTCTGTTTTTACAAGAAATAGAGCAAATTACCTTTGCAGGCTCCTTAATGTCTCAATGAATCCATCTTCAATGATGTTGGCTTTCAGTATTATCAGGTAGACCCTTTTAATGTCTACAGACTTGGGATACAGTGTCTGTGTTGTTTTGTGCTACCTTGTCTATACTGTTCTATGTTTCCTTTTATGCATCTACAATAATATCAACAACAGCAGAAACAATCTTGGGGGATGATTGGTGAGTCTTGCAGGCATCATGCTTCCTTTTCAGTGGAAATAAAATCCCCTGAGAAGGCCAATTGCTTTTCTCCCTCACCAGCTGTGAAATACTATCATACTATAGATAATATGAGAGGACCCATGCATGCAATGTGTACAGTGATAACACTTTTAATCAGTCCGCATATGACCTGTTGGTTTTACCCTGTATTTTTTTGGTGAGAAACCTCTGAGGACACTACAACTTTTGCAGATACCTGGTGAGGTACATGCCATATGGTGCATTGTACTCAATTATTGGTCTGATGAGGGCCGAGTACAGTGGTACTGTGACATTCTTAGATCTGGGTGCCATGCCCTTACTTATAAGCTGAGCCACATAGAATGATTTCCTCACCACTGTGGACACATGGTTGTCAAATTTCAGATTACCGTCTGAGTTCCCCAGATCTCTCACCACTGGGTACAGTCTTAGGGGGTACTATCAATGACATTTATCAGTCTGACATTATGCCTCAAGGCCTTCATTTATCAGGAAGCTGCCCTCTCCAAAGCAAAAAACACTGCTTCCATGGGACCAGATGGGCGCCCCCCAGGCTGCCCCTACATGAACGCATCTACGACCCTGGAAACTATCGCCCCATAAGCCTGCTAGCTTAGCACAGCCTATCTGGACCTTGCAAAGCATTTTGACACAAATACCCACTGGGCATCATAGATAAGCTATCCAGCTTAAATATAAACCCTATGTCACAAGATGGGTGCAAACTGCTGGCTCAAAGACAGACCCACAGAGTGAGTTGCTGCTGGAGCCATGTCAGAAACAAAGTCTAGTGCAAGTGGCACCCCACAGGGTTCTGTCCTGGGACTTGTTCGGTATATCACCAAGTTTGCAGGCGACTACAAACTGGGCGCCATAATCAACTCTCCAGCTGACACAAAACATCCTTCAAAAGGTCTCTGTGAGAGACAAGATAGCCAGCGCCATGGTTTTAAAACTAAATGCCAAAAAATGTATAGTATAGTCATTTGGCAAAAAAATGTGTCCACAACCACAAACACGACATGAGCGGAAACCCCAGAGAGAAAGAAGAAAGAGAGAAGAGACCCCATACAAGTTGATAGCTCCAAAAGAAAACAAAGTGGTTAGGTGAAGGGTTTCACATCTAGATCAAGAGAGGTAATCGTGTTCCTTTATTCATCCTCCCTCAGCCCATATCAGAATACAATGCCCCTTTTGGGATGGGATGTACCCGACACCTGCACAATTAGAGACCCCAAAAGTATCTCATACACCATCATCAGGTCTCAAACAGAACAGATGCCATATATACTCGGTTTAAAAACGAAATAAATAGAACTTGCTGGAGGGGACAGGTTCAACCCAGAGGGTCCCTCGCCTGGAATATAGAATTCAGTTCATGTGAGGCAGATAGCCTAGTATGAACCTATGAACCTATGAACCTATAATTGAATGATTATTGCTTTAATAAGTGTTAGCTTGTATGACTGTTAGACATATCCATATGAAGCAGTTGTGAAAACGTGTTTGCTGCTGTTAAAGTTTTTCATTGGTACATGGACTCAGTGATCGTTTTGCATTCTACATTTGATTCTTATTATGGCTGTGGACTTTACTCTGGTGATTGTTGTCTTGTTTGTATCATTCTAGTGTCATGCCCCAGGGACTGTCTCATCTGGAATAGGGACATTTTGTACTGATTATTCCCCTGGATGAGCTTGACAATCAGCTTAAGAAAGTCAGTAATATCCTACACAGGAAATCATATTCATAGGATCCATAAGGAATACCAGAATCTGTTGAGTCAATCTGTCTTTGGCAGAACACAAAATTTGTTTATGACATTTGTTATCCTGGCTGATAAGAATCAAGTATCAGAAAAATCTTTACATTTAAGTACTAGGGCTCATGGTAGCAGTGCTATTTATAATAGCTTATGTCAGGGTATAGGTGAGGGTCATATATTGGAGAGTGCATTCTCAGCCATGCCAACACAGAAATTCATGTGAGCAGTTAACCAGAATTTCAAAGGCTTGTTGCAAAAATCTGCTTTAATTGTTGGAGTTGAGCACCTTTCTGTAGGTAGTTCGGTAGTTCTTAGTTGTCATTCCCCCTTTAGCCATGGTCAGTACAGATGCCTCTGCCCTAGGTTGAGAGGCATTTCAGTGGGCAGATGGTCTAATGCACAAGGCCTTCCCAGTAGTCATTCACGCAAATCAGTATTTTAGAAATGAGAGTGATCTTGCTAACCCTCAAGGTACTCTGGGATGTCCTCCCTACTGCAGTTCTAGCAATTTGTTCAGAAAATATAGCTTTATCCAAGTAACAACAAGTAGGCCCTACCTTCTTTATGTAGAGCTTATGAAAGTTTGGAATATGACAGTCTCAACCTACCATTTCTTGGTTGCCACACATGATCTCAACATTTGTTTATTTACTTACATTTGTTTACTGGGAAAGTTCGACTGGGTAGAGGCCCTTTTTCAGTGGAGGCCCTGGGAGAAAAGCGCCAAAGTATTACAAAAACATTTTAAGAACAATAATTTTACAATCTTCAAAAATAATATAACAACATCTGCAGCTGAAATAATTATACCAAATTAGACATGATGTGAAAACATTGATTGAGGATAGATACAGCTTCTATGATAGTGATTTAAGATTTAGAGAAATTTGAGCCAGTTTAGCTAAATTAACTGTAAGTTAGTATAATACAAACAAGAATTGCAGGGTTGTGGCATATTTAAATATAGGGTCAGGGGAGAGAAATTGATTGAAGTAAGGGAGTGATTGAAGAAAGGGGAGCAAGGAGGTGTAAGGTATGAATAAGTGCTTTCTTCATATTTAGGGATACAGTTTATACTGGGGTTGAGCAAGAACATGGACAGATTTTGGCTAGATAGTTTTTTCAAAATTGTTTTGAAGGACCAGAAGGAGGGTATCTACATGTAAGGAATTCCAGGCTTTAGCAACATGGTATGAGAACAGACCATGCCCAGCAGATTTTGATAGGTCTGTGAAAAGAGAGAAGCTTTTGGTCATTCGATTGTAATGACCAAGTGGGACCGTAATTGTTTAGAATGGCATTTAGTACTGGATAAGCATGTGGGTGATGGATAGTTTTATTGATAGTAAGAAACTGTGCATGTGTTAGCTGGGGATGGGGTAGCCATCTGTGGTTATTGTCTGCTGACACACCATGAGTATTGTCTCAGTTTGGCCTTTACCATGATGTTGTCCCCGGGATGGGAATTCCAACTCTTCATTGTATCTCTGATGAACTCCAAGTACTGGAGATATGGACAAAATGGAATGCATTAGTGCAGAACTGGCCTGAGGGACTTCTTTATGTTTTGTTCACCATTTTCTCTGATGATAAAGTTCACACTGAAGACAGAGTCCACAGTAAAATGATGATTATAGTAACCCAGTATTTGCTTCAGTAAGTGTACTTTCCACTGTTACAGAGAATTCTCGTGGAACCTTCTCTCCAACTACCTCTAATGAAGACTGTCCTCTCTCCCTTCCAGGAGGGCACAATTGAACTTTCTGTCTTTAAAACTGACAGTTGGGCTGCTGTAACTCTAGTAATATTTTATATTATTTATTCATTAAGCAGGTAAGCTTACTGGACACAGTTCAAGGGTGATACAGGAGTATCATCTGGTTAAGTGACTTACATGGAGTCACAGCCTAGGCAAATGGAGGCTACAAGAACCAAACCACACAATAATAGTAACAAATTGTTAACAGCTCATAGCCAGAGACAAGGGATTTTTGTGAGGAGTTATAGATATTCTTTCATTTTCTCTAAAGCCTTCCACTAGACAGTGTATAAGGATAAAAGGAAGAGTTTGTCAATATGAGATACACAACATAAAATTGCTCACTGATTCATTCTTAGACCCTGTTTCTGAGGTTCTCCAATATCTGTTAGAAATGTTTGACTTTTTATAATTTAAGGACCACCTTGTCACCATATCTAACTTGCATGCTGGGAAGAATCTGCCTTATTTATCCTCTGTTAAAGTATGTAAGGCCGATTCTCCTAATTATTGTGCTTCACATGTGTCCTCCTTTCAGAGTCCTGTTCCCCATGAGATTTATACTATGTTCTGGAGAAATTAATACTTCAGTTCAACTGGAACTCTCTGTGAATTTGAACATAACTGTCCTCCATTTCAACTGGCATCCTGTGTGGATTTGAAGTTTGTTTCATGAAAAATCCTCTTCGGCTACAAGGAGACATGGCCTATATGAACTGCTACACACTGAGCAGTTTATCTTTGGATTGAGACCTGTTCTACTGGATTTTACCTATTTCTACCTGGATGCCTAAAATAGCCCTGCAAGATCACAGGGACACGTTTTTTTTTTTTTTTTTCCTACTGAATTTAAAGTGATAGCTGTACACTTTCTGTGCTTTTAGTAATCTGGCTAAGAAATTATTCTAGTTTACTCTAATTAAAACAGAGCAGGAATCAAGCTATTTCTAGGTCTCAGATTGCTGTACAAGTACTTGCTATTGGCCAGGGTACTGTCTTGATTTTTTTCAGCTTTTGTCAGTGTTGCTGTAAATTGTCTCTGTTTGTGAGGCCTATTTGTACAAGCGGCTACACGCTGAGCTGCTCCACTCTGAATTTTGACCTGTTCTGCTGCAGTTGATGTATCTTTACTGGATTAACTAGAATACCATCCCTGCAAAGTCTGTTTTTCAAATGACTTTACTGTGATAGCTGTACATTTTTGTGCTTTGATTAATCTAGCTAATAATTACTTCTGGTTTACTCTAGTGAGAGAAGATAAGGAGCCAAGCCATTTCTATGCCTCAGATTGCTGTAAAACCTTAAAGAATGTTGTGTGCTATGGGCCAGGGAACTTGTTTGATTTTTTTTTTTTTTTTTTTTTTTTAGCTTCTGTTAGTGTTGCTATACATTACCCACATTAGTGCAGTGTAGTGTTTATTTGTTATGAGCTGTTACAGTCTGAGCTATTAAACTCTGGAGTGTTCTCTTTTACTGGATTTGACCTACTGGTACTGGAATTACTAAAATATCAGCCCTGCAAGACATAGGATAAGTACTTTTCTGTTTTTCTGCTGTGATTACTGTGATGTGTATACTTTTTTGTGTTTTAATAATCCAGCTAAGAATTCCTTCTGATTTACTCTAGTGAAAGTAGAGACAACCAAGCCATTTCTAGGCCCCAGATTGCTGAAGACACTTGAAGATTTTTTTTGCTATTAGTGTTGTGCTCATTTGATTTTTTTTTTCAGCTTTTGTGAGGGTTACTCTAAATTGCTCACATGTGCATGGTCTAGTGTTCATTTGCTACGTGCTGCTACATGCAGAGCTGTTAAACTCTGGATTGTGACCTGTTATACTGGATTTGACCTACTTCTGCCCAATTGACTAAAATACCAGCCCTGTAAGATCTGAGATGAGAGTTTTTTTTTTTACTTTCTTACTATAATATATATATCTACACTTTTTGTGCTTTTAGTAATCTAATAAGAATTACTTCTTTACTTTAGTGAGAGTAGACAGATTTAGGGTATAACGGGAAAAGGCAGGTGCAAATGTAGCCTAGGAAAGTTGTATCCACTGAGCTAAGCATGTGTTCTGTGCCAAGTTAATGAAGATCGACTTTATCAAGCAGATGTAGTGTTGTTGCAAGGATGCAACTTTCAGTTATTCACAGCTTTATGTTCTGCTATCATTTTAGAATTTACTTTAGCCTCAAACCTAGAAATCCCAGGTTTTACCTGCCCTCTTATTTACTCTTACAATTGTCCTGACAGCTTCAATTCTTTAATTGCAAAGTGTCTCTCCTTTTGGTCTCTCTCTGCAGTTGTCTGTCTTTCATCTTAGCTGTTTGCTGCTGCTAGAGCTCTTGCTGCAAGAGGACCTGTTTCATTCTTGGGGTTTTAATGATCTTTTATAGATTTCAGCTTGTTGACTTTTCTTGCAGATGTGAGCACCACCTCATAGTTTATTTATCTCCAGCTTACTCCAAGAAAGGGTAAAAGGGCTATAATATGCTATGAATGCTGTTATTTAATGCATGCAGTGAGGTAGTATGTGTGTCTTCATGCAATTGTGATATATGTAATATTTAGATATGAGTCTGAAATTACTCAGAAGAGTATGGGTTTATTTCAAGTTTAAAATGTACAGCTTATTCTGACTTTTAAAATTTTTTGAGAAGACCATAAATCTAGACATTTGGTATTTGTGTTTTAGCAGTTATCAAAATGTTATGTGCATGAGCAAGATGATGAGTTTGTCAGTAGTAAGAAATAAAATGATATTCCCCACAAGCCTTGCCTTATAGATCCCACAAAGTCCTTCTGGAATCCACTTAATTTTTTTTTCTTTCACTGTGTAAACTATAGTGCCCAACAGCTCTGTACACCTGAACAGTCATATCCAGGTTCATAGGTAGATAGTAGGTTATTGGCCCTAGCGCCTATATAAGCCTAGCCAAAAAGGTACCCTGGCTTTCGCCACCCAAGAAAATTATTTTCCTGTGCCCCTGTCGAGCAGAGCCACAGAAATGATCCCCGGGGTGAATTTCCTATTTCCCATCCAATCATCAAGTTTTTCTTGAAGAGTGCTAATGAGGAGCTTTGTTTGATATAGATAGGGAGTTTGTTCCAGAGTATGGGAAGTCTCTGGGACAGGAATCTATCCCTCCAGCATGTTCTGTTTATTGTGTTGACAAGGTTTAGGTCCCTAGAGCGTGTAGCTCGGAGGGATTGGGATTTCTTTTAAGTGGAGCATGTCCAACAGCTCTGGGTTTGACATAGCTCTGCATGTTAGGCAGAGATCGCCTCTGAGTAGGCGATATGCGACGGAGTAAAGCTAGAGTTTTTTGAGACATCTGTGTAGGGCATCTGTTTGAGGCCGGTAATCCTCTTTGTGAGGTATTTCTGCCGCCTTTCCAGTTGTTGTAGATGTCTTGAGAGGTACATACCAAAAGGGGCATTGTACTCTATAATGGGTCTAATGAGTGATAAGCAGAGGGAAACAATTACCTCTTTTTTCCTGGATGAGAAACCTTTTTTGATGAGGTGTTCCATGTAGAAGGATTTCCTAACTACTGTGGTGATGTGATTATTAAAGGAGAGACTACTGTCCAACTGAGTCCCAATGTCTCTTATCACACTTTCGGTGTTAAGTAGACTACCGCCTATGTGGTAGTTCATGGATACAAAGTTTTTACCAAAAGAGATGACAGTGCACTTTTTGGCATTGAGCTTGAGGCCATGGCATGGATACCAGGCATCTGTCTCAGTGAGGCCCTTTTGTAGGCTGTCCACATAGTTAGGAATTTTGATTATGGCTCCTAGTTTGCAGTTATCTGTGAACTTCATTAGTCAAAGATCTTCTGTGTTAGCCTGTATTTCATAGAAGTAGATACAAAACAGGAGAGGACCCAGGACTGAACCCTGTGGTACTCCACTTGTCACTGGTCTGAAGTCAGATCTGCTACTTTCACAGTGTGGGTTCTGTCAGTGCGTCAGTTGGCAACTCATCTTGTGACATAGGGGTTTATACCTAGTTTAGAGAGTTTATCTATAATTCCAGAGTGGGGGATGGTGTTGAAAGCCTTGGTGAGATCTAGATAGGCTGTGTGAACCACCTTACCCTCATCTACGGCTTTGCTTCAACAAAGTCTATCAGGTTTAGGAGACATGATCTGCCTTTTACAAACCCAAACTGTGTGGGGTCCAGAGTTTAGAGATTACCAATGTCTTTGTTTATAAGTTCCATGGCCTTGCAGACCAGGCTCGTCAGGCTAATGGGGTGGTAGTTCCCGGGGTCCGTGGTGGATCCCCTTTGGGGAGTGGGATAACTGCCGCTGTGTGCCATTCAGTGGGCACAAAGCCTGAGGTGAGGCTATGATTGAACATGGTAATTAGGTGGGGTGCCAGTTCATTCTGTAGTTCATGTAGAACGCAGCCTGGGATGTTGTCAGGTCCCATGGATGCTGTGTTCTTGGCTTTGGAGAGTGTGGTTTTCACCTGTTCAGCTGTGGTTACAGGAACTTTGCATTCTTCCGCTATAGAGATGGGCCCTTTAGGGGGTGAGAGAGGGGTAAAGTTAGCACTGAACCTATCTGCCAGGATGTTGGCAATATCAGTTGGTTCTGTATATTTAGTGGCATTGTGTTGTAACTCAGAGCAGATCTGAGTGTTGCCATTGAGATTCTTGACATAGCTATAGAATGCTTTGTGGATGTCTTTAGAAACAGTGGCGATTTTGTTTTTGTAACTAGCTTTGGTGGATTTTATGAGGGATCACAGCTTCTTACTGAGGCTGACCAGGGAATCCCTCCAGTCATGGGATTTTACTCTTTTTGCAGCAGTTTCTTTCTTCTGTTGTAGAGTTTGTTTATGGCAGGGGGCCACCAGATTGGCTTCCTTTTTTCGGGGGATAGCATCTTGGTTCTGTTAGGAATAGCATGATCCATGCACTCGTGTAAGTGCTTATAAAGTGCATTTGTGTAGGACTCAGCACTTGTACCTCTATTGTCCGTCTGTATGGGTGTCGTGAGGTTTGTCACTTCTGTCTTAAGAAGCATGAAGTTGGCTTTGGAGAAATTTTTTACGGTGGTTTACCTAATGGGGGGGGGGGGGATGTGGATGTCTAGAGTGATTAGCTTGTGGTTGGATCCGACCAACAAGGAATTGACCTCTGGTGTGGAACACTAGTCGCCCATGTTGGTAATGACCAGGTCTAAGATATTGCTGCCTGTGGTGGCGGTATGGATAAGTTGATCCAAGGCATTGGAATATACGAATTCCAGAAAACATTGAGCAAAAGAGTTGGTATGAGTAGTTTTCCCAGTTAATGGTTGGGTAGTTGAAATCGCCCATTATTAGGGTGTTGGGTTGTACCCTAATATTTTCCAGTGTATCAAGAAATGAATAGTGGGAATCTTGGGGCATGGTGGGGGATCTGTAGCAAGTTACAGTTTGGATTGTGGTCTTGCCCAGAGTTAGTTGCACTTGGATAACCTCGGATACGTTATGCTGAGCAACTAGCCTGGAGGTGTGGATATCCTTAATGAATATGGACACGCCTCCGCCTTTAGTGTTTCAGTCCAGGTTAGGTGGCTGAAAGTTTTGGTATGAATTATAGCCTGGTAATGCAGGGGTGCTGTCTGGAGACTTGAACCAGGTCTCTGTCACTGCACAGATGTCGATGTTCTCCATTTTAAGGAGTGCCTCGAGTGAGTGCATTTTGAGATTTAGACTTCTTGCATTGAGTAGCATTACCCTCAGATTTTGCTTGCTTGTACCTGTTATGGTGGTGAATTTGTCATTTGAACCTTGCCTACAAAAGGCACTATAGGGGTGGCAAGAGCTTTAGCCAGTATCCAGAATCCCAAGGGGAACAGGTGCAGGCCATCTCTGGCAAAGCATCATGGTCTGTCGATCATGTCATCCCAGGCAGATACTGGATCCCCTTAGAATGACACCAGAAGCTTATCCAATTGTTGAAGTCAATCATTTTGTCTTTGTACTGTGGTATAATTCTGGTTGATGGCAGGATGCTAGTCATGGCTAAGGTCATACCTGCCTGGGCTACAAGATCAGAGAGCTCCTGCATGTCTCTTTTCATGTAGTCCAGGGAGGTACATCTCAGGTCATTCACACCAACATGGACAATGACAGAGTCATATTTATACTTGTTGTGGAGTGACCTGAGTGCGTGCATTATGTGGCGGATCCTGGCACCCGACAGGCAGCTGACAGTAACTTTCTCCTTGTTTAGCCTGGTGAGTGGAACATCAGTGTGCCTGACTATAGAGTCCCATATGACTAGAGTTTTGGGTACGTTGTTATGCCTTATGGGCTGTGATTGGGTGGCACACTGAGTTTGTGGGCTATGTGTCATATGGGTTGTGTTGGGGGGGATGGAGGTTGCTTGAGTTTCTGCTTTGGAGATCTCTGTTGCTTGGGAAGATTTTTATTGAGAGCCTCCATGAATGTAGGTGTGTGTTTTGTGTTTCTATGTGTGTGTTTTGGTGGTGTAAGTTTTGAGGGACAATGTGATGAGTGTGGTGTGGTGCAAGTGTTTACCCTCTCCTCTTGACTGTCTAGTCCAGTCTTGGGTGAAGAGAGCTTTGCTTCCAGTTTGGCTATACAAGTGCATCTCTCACAGGTTGTAGTGTTGGGTGGTAGGAGGAGAGGGTTGTCTGTGTACATGAGGCAATTGCTGCATTGCCCCAAGATGCCCAGATTCATCAGGTAGACAGGAGAAAACACTGGGAGCTGACCCATAGACATGCCTGGATAGGTGCTTATTTATTAAGTACTAAAAACTGTTTTCCTCTAGACAAATGAGGAAAGTTGAGTGCTGTAGCAATTTGTAGCTTATTTAGTGCTTACAATGAGTTCTGAACAAGTGCTGAGCTCAAAGAAACAGATTTGAGTGCTAAAACTAAAAAACTGGCTAGTTCTAAGGGAAAATTTGAAGAACAGAATTTATGTCTCTGGGAATATTTTAACCCTAGCTAAGCGGCGATGCATAAAGTGTATTTTTTTTGTTTTGTTTTAATATAACAGTAGCAAATGAGCAAACTGATTTAAACAAATTAACCAATTAACCAATAAAAAGCTAAAAACTGAGCCCCGTTCCATCAGTGTTTGATCCAACAGGTTCTAACTACACACTCCTGCCACTAGGGCACAGGGGAACTTTCTCCAGAAAAAAGATAACCTGAATTAGTGCTCAAGTTATACAAACAAAGCTAGATTCAGCAGGTCTGAATCTAGTATTGTCCTACAGCAGACAAGGCGTACCAATTTCAGAAATAAACAGTTCAAATAAGCAGGCACAATAAGCTTATAACCAGAAACTCCCAGCTCAGAAGGGCAGAATTTACCCTCTCCTCCCACAGTAGTGCAAACCACACCTTCTTAATGTAAAATAACTGGCCCTAAGCCCAAGTGCTTAAACCAGAACTAATACACTTTTAGAATAACAGACACTAAGCCTTCAATCAGCAACTTCCAACTTAGAAGGATGTAAACTACCTGTTCTGCCATAACAGTGAAGACCACAAACCTTCTTAATGTAAAACAACTGGTCTGAAGCCCAAGTGTTTAAACCAAAGGCTTAGAATAACACTTACAATTTAATCAGGCTACTAACAAGCAGTAATAAATGCAGCAGAATAAATACAATTAAGTACTTTTAAGAACAGGCAGCAAAAGCAAAATAAAGTAATAAAGTAGGAAGAAACACAAATACAGTAAAAATAGATGAATAAAGTGCAATTTTTTTATAACAATAGAAAATGAGCAAACTGATTTAAACAAATTACCCAATTAACCAGTAAAAAAACTTAAAACTGAGCCCTGATCCAGCAGTCTTCAATCAGACATGTTCTAACTGCACACTCCTGCCACTAGGGTGCAGGGGAACCTTCTCCAAAAAAGATGGCCTGGATTAGTGCTCAAGGTATACAAACAAAGCTAGATTCAGCAGGCCTGAATATAGTCTATGCTACAGCAAACAAGGCACACAAATTTCAGAAAGAAACAGTTCAAATAAGCAGGCACAATAAGCCTTTAACCAGAAATTCCCAGCTCAGAAGGGCAGAATCTAGCCTCTCCTTCCACAAGAGTGCAGACCACAAACCTTCTTTATGTAAAATAACTGGCCTGAAGCCCAAGTGCTTAAACCAGAACTAATATACTTTTAGAATAACAGACACTGAGCCTTCAATCAGCAATTCCCAACTTAGAAGGATGTAAGCTACCTGTCCTGCCACAACAGTGCAGACCACAAACCTTCTTAATGTAAAACAAATAATCTGAAGCCCAAGTGCTTAAACCAACAGGCTTAGAATAACAATTACAATTTAATCAGGCTACTGCCAAGCAGTAATAAATGCAGCAGAATAAATACAATTGAGTACTTTTAAGAAGAGGCAAAAGCAAAATAAGGTAATAAAGTAGGAAGAAACACAAATACAGTAAAAGCAGATGAATAAAGTGCATTTTTTAGTAAAGTGCAGTGAGAGAGGAAGTGGGTTGGCCTTCTCAAATGTTCTCTCTATATTAAGTAGTGTGAACACTTGACTGAGAGGGGTGTCCCAAATAAAATTTACAGTAGGAGGGGCAACTGCAAAGCCACCAACTATAACAACACCACAAGAATAGGGTGGGAAGGAGAGAACAGAAAGCAATGCCAGAAAATATATAAACTAATATTCCCAGCTATGTGGCTAACACGTAAAGCAGAGAGAAACCCTCTAGGCTAAGCGTTAAATATTGAATAACAAAGAGGTGAGAACAGCAATAACCCCCTCTAACTGCAGAGGGACAGACAGACCACAGTATTCAGTGAAACAATTAAATAGACAGAAAAACCAGTTTCAGGACAAATGAGAACAGAAAGCAATGTCAGAAAATATATAAAATAATTCAGTCAGGCAAAAAAATATTTCAGTCAGGCAAAATTAAGTTAAACAATTAAATAGACTGAAAAATAAAATATAGTACTATCTTTAAAACTGCAAGTTTGTACTTAACTTCAGCTTCTAATACAGTTGATTGTAGCCAGCCAAACCACTCATATATTGAGCAGAAAATACATTCCCAGCTATGTGGCTAACACTTAAAGCAGAGAGAAACCCTCTAGGCTAAGAGTTAAATATCGAATAGCAAAGAGGTGAAAACAGCAGTAACCCCCTCTAACTGAAGTGGGACAGACAGACCACAGTATTCAGTGAAACAATTAAATAGACAGAAAAACCAGTTTCAAGACAGATGAGAACGGAAAGCAATGCCAGAAAATATATAAAATAATTCAGTCAGGCAAAAAAATATTTCAGTCAGGCAAAATTCTATTAAACAATTAAACAGACAGAAAAATAAAATACAGTACTATCTTTAAAACTGCAAGTTTTTACTTAACCTCAGCTTCTAATACAGTTGATTGTAGCCAGCCAAACCACTCAGATATTGAAAGATTCTGGCTTGTGTTTTCTGTTAGGGAAGCACTGTGATGTATTTCACCTCAGGAATGACATTGTAGCAGCTGTTAGTAAATAAAAAGCACTTGATTGAACTTTCTACCTTTCTACCTTTAGTTTATATATATATATATATATATATATATATATATATAAAATATATATATATTATATATATATATATATATATATATATATATATATATATTATATATATATATATATATATATATATATATATATATATATATATAATATATATATACAGCAATGAAGAGCGTCTGTCTGAACGTCCGAGATCATTGAGGACCAGAGGATCGAAGTTCTGCAATATCGAACTAAAACAAAACAAAAAAAAAACTAAAACAAGAAAACCTCTTATTTCACATTTTTGCAGAGGGGCAAGCCCCCCTGCATCCTCCACACCCCCTGCTACTAAAATATACCCACTCTGAGATCGCACTACAGTGAAGAGAATGGCATAGAATGGGAAATTTACTGTACTCTTTTGCTACTAACTCAGTAAAGTAGTTCGGGTGATTATGCAGAAATCTGTGAGATGATAAGAAGTTCTGATGATTTGGAGGGATGGGGTAATTTATTTGATGGATATTAAGTTGTATATTGTTTGTCAGCCTTTTAATGTAGACCTATGTCAACTGCACATATTCATCAATCTGGATAGCCTTAGACAGGTGTACTACAGGTGGACAAAGAGCATTGTGCAATAGTTTGGGAAATTTACCAAGCCAGCAGATGACCTCAGACTGCCTCTTTGTCCATGCTGTGCTGACGTATACCATTCTTAACTGCTTTGCTGCACCAGTGGCATACTTCAGCCCTTTGCTGAGCTAGAAAAGGACCTCTCCCTGGATATATATCTCCATTTACACCATTAGGTATTATAGGTGCAAACTGACAGAGATCTGCCCTGTTATCAAGTGTGGAGGCCTTGGAGTATGAATACCACTGAAATAAATAAACTACTTAACCCCATTCACAATATCCAGAACTGTACCTTCATTCATAGATTCATAGGTAGGTACTAGGCTATCGGTCCTGGGGCCTATACAAGCCCAGCCAAAAAGGTACCCTGGCTTTTGCCACCCAAGAAAATGATTTTCCTGTGCCACTGTCGAGCAGAGCCACAGAGGTGATCCCCAGCATGAATTTCCTATTTCCCATCCAATCATCAAGATTTTTCTTGAAGAGTGCTAATGAGGAGCTTTGTTTGATATAGATAGGTAGTTTATTCCAGAGTATGGGAAGTCTCTGGGACAGGAATCTATCCCTCCAGCATGTTCTGTTTATTGTGGTGACAAGGTTTAGGTCCCTAGAGTGTGTAGCTCGGAGGGATTGGGATTTCTTTAAGTGGAGCATGTCCAACAGCTCTGGGTTTGACATAGCTTTGTATGTTAGGCAGAGATCATCTCTGAGTAGGTGATATGCGACGGAGTAAAGTTGGAATTTTTTGAGACGGTCTGCGTAGGGCATCTGTTTGAGGCCGGTAATCCTCTTTTGTTGGAGTCTTTGGGGAAACTTACCTCAGAATGGAGGCTTTCCGGTCTTCTACACATCTAAAGTTTGTGCGCTTTAAACTATTATGTATATCTTTGTTAATTCCTGAGTCTGTTTCTTAAAAGAGTTATTGTTATATTCCATTTCCACAGACATGAACCCCTTCCCCAGACATGTTTTCAGCATCCATGGCATATAGTTGTTGGATGGCAGTGTCTTCATAGACTTGTACCCCATTTACCTAGAAAGGAATCATTGTTGTCTATCCTTGAAATGGTATCACAGGTTTATAACTTGAAAGTCAGCTACTGCACAGTTCAGCTTTGAAATTGGAATTTAAAATTATCTTTTTTGGGGATCCAGTCTTGTTTGCGGAAACACTAGTGATCAGTCAATCACTAAAATATGACTGCCAGGTTTTTGGCTCGAAGGTTTACTTGCCTGCTTACCAAGAATTTCCCTTTGTGGCATGAAGGTGAGGCCTTCTAATTTGTATATATAAGTAATGGGGTGTGAGAAGTACATCCTCCTCCCTCACATTGAGGGTGCAGGGCAGGCTTGTCCCTACAGAAATGTTTTTTTTTTCTGTTTTTCTGTTTCAGAATGCTATCTGCATTCTTAGGGTTCATTCAGTTGTGAGCCAAGGAAAAAATGAGGCAGTCTTGTCAGGCAGCTGTATTTACTGTATGATTACCTAAGAGCTGGCTTGACTGCTCATTTCTACACATAAACTGCCGAGATCCCCTTTTATTTATTGAAACATGAGTTCTTTTCTTCATTTGAAAGGTGGACTGTTAGTGCTAAAGTACTCAGTGTTCTGCCCAGCATAGCTGGCAATCCTGCCGTTCGTTTGCAGGAAGTTAGCTGTTGCATTTAGCTGAACACAGTTGCGTACACATGTATGCTTTGAACAAATAAGAATAAAACAAATGGTTAACAGGATCCATTCATCAGTCTGAAAAATGTCACTATCCTGCAGTTCAAAAGTTAAGTGAGAGAGACATAGCTAATTCTTTTACATGCAGTACAGATTGTAGTGTTTAATTTTGCTTTTATTAATCTGGTTCAGATTATCTCATATTGTGATATTTTAAGTGAATTCCTACTTATAAATAGCTTTGCTTTAACAGAAGTTAATCTTTGTAGGTGTGATTCCATTTTAGTTCTAAGCACAACTTTTCCAAACAGTAAAAGGTCCCTCTGAAATACGGGTACAGCTACTTCAAAAGTGGAGGGAGTTATCTTAACAAGAGTAATTGTAATAACACCGGGGATTTAGTGTGACACACAGTAATGTCCATATTCTATCCTATAAAAGGAAAAGCTTTGCTAGTTCATAGGTTCATGGGTATGTACTAGGCTATTGGCCCTAGGGCCTATATAAGCCTAGCCAAAAAGGTACCCTGGCTTTCGCCACCCAAGAAAATTATTTTCCTGTGCCCCTGTCGAGCAGAGCCACAGAAGTGATCCCTGGCATGAATTTCCTATTTCCCATCCAATCATCAAGATTTTTCTTGAAGAATGCTAATGAGGAGCTTTGTTTGATATAGATGGGTAGTTTGTTCCAGAGTATGGGAAGTCTCTATGACAGGAATCTGTCCCTCCAGCATGTTCTGTTTATTGTGTTGACAAGGTTTAGGTCCCTAGTGCATGTAGCTCAGAGGAATTGGAATTTCTTTAAGTGGAGCATGTCCACCAGCTCTGGGTTTGACATAGCTTTGTATGTTGGGCAGAGATCGCCCCTCAGCAGGCGAAATATGATGGAGTAAAGCTGGGGTTTTTTGAGACAGTCTGTGTAGGGCATTTGTTTGAGGCCAGTAATCCTCTTTGTGAGGTATTTCTGCGGCCTTTCCAGTTGTTGTAGATGTCTTGTGAGGTACATACCAAAAGGGAGTTGTACTCTATAATGGGTCTAATGAGTGACGAGTCGAGGGGAACAATGACCTCTTTTTTCCTGGATGAGAAACCTTTTGTGATGAGGTGTGCCACGTAGAAGGATTCCTGACTACTGTGGTGATTTGATTATCAAAGGAGAGTCTACTGTCCACCTGTGTCCCAAGCTCTCTTATCACACTATCGGTGTTAAGTAGATTACCACCTATGTGGTAGCTCATGGGTACAGAGTTTTTGCCAAAGGGGATGACAATGCACTTTTTGGCATTGAGCTTGAGGCCATGGCTTTGGCACCTGGCATCTGTCTCAGTGAGGCCCTGTTGTAGGAGGTCCACATCATTAGGAGTTTCGATTATGGCTCCTAGTTTGCAGTCATCTGCGAACTTCATTAGCCAAAGACTTTCTGTGTTAGCCTGTACTTCAGAAAAGTAGAACCAAACAGGAGAGGACCCAGGACTGAACACTGTGGTACTCCACTTGTCACTGGTCTGAAGTTGGATTTGGAGTATGCTACCTTCACAGTGAGTTCTGTCAGTGAGCCAATTAGCAACACATCTTGTGACATAGGGATTTATACCTAGTTTAGTGAGTTTATCTATAATTCCAGTGTGGGGAATGGTGTCAAAACCCTTGGCGAGATCTAGATAGACTGTGTGAACCACCTTACCCTCATAGTAGTGGATGGTTCCTGTTTTCCCAGGGAATCAGCTAGTTTTGAGGCTATGGTTAATATGCATTGCAGAAGAAAGGCCAGTGTAGTCAGTAGAACTGCTCAGTGCATGTCTCAGTCCTGTCTGGAGCCAATGTATTGGGTAGAACTACTCAGTACATGTCTCAGTCCTATCTGAACTTAACGTTAGTTCGCAGATTCTCTTTGAGAGCTTTGTCAGCTGGACCGAGGGCTTCAGAGAAGATGGAGAAAATCTGGTGCCAGTGGTAACACATTTGTTATAGAAGGTTCTGCTAGATAAGGAAAATAGCCGTGTTTGTACATACGTAGAAGGCCACTGGAAAATAAAATGACCATCTTAGTTATTCTTGTTCTAGCCTGATTGTACAGCTTAGCCTGGTTTCCTAAAATATGCAAGGCAGGAAAGAGATTTCCTCCTGGAAGTGCGTATCTTGCTGTTGGAATAATATCAGTGTTCTAGACATGCTAGGCATAAGAATAAACCATTCTGTGTGGCTACTGTTTAATAGTTTGGACCCAAGTACTGTGGCCTTAATATTAAATTATGCTTAAGATATTAGACTTTCATGTGATAATTCACTGCTCCCTTGAAAAATGACTCTTTTTTTTCCAGCCTGTTAAAAGAAGCAGCATTTACCCATCTTAAAAAAAGTCTTTCTTAGAATGCACATAGAAGTTTTTGAATGTTCTGTTTTCATGGAATTAAAAGACCACAGCATTATGGATGGGACATTCCATATCAACCCTGACATCTGTAAAACCTGCCAGGCTCAAATTAGGTGTAGGCATAGTATTAAGAGGGTCATGTTTGAGATGACTATTCATTTTCTGCTAGTGAGAAATTGAAGATCAGGTTTCATCTTTATCATATTGGATAAAATTTTATACTATGACCCAAAGCATTCTATCAAACTAGCTGTTACATGATTTAATGTGGACCTAGTAAGTTTTTGGTACTTATTCCGTGCTACCCACCCTAGACACCTGCGGTACACTACAGGAGTCTGTTATGTCACCATTGCTACATGGAGTCTACATGCTGCCACTAAGAGACATCATGCAACGATATGAGCTGAGTTTCCAGTTTTAAGCAGATAACAGTGATACCTTTTATTTGTACTGTGTAATTGAAGATTCTTTTTACAACCGTGTGTAGTTGCCTGACTGAAATTTCTATTAGGAGGCCTTTCAGTGGGAGGAGGTTTAATCCCACAAAGATGGAGAGTTTGTGGTTAGTCTTTGTAGCCATCCATGCTTGGCATGGTCTCATTATTCCTTTTGGAATATTTGTTTAAATGCCAAATGCCTTCTCATGGCAGAGAGTACATAAACACATGTTTAAGCTCTTTAGTAACAGCTTGCCCTTTTTAGAACAGATTTCAAGGATGAACACAAAATCTTCTTCAGCCACATTAGGAAACGCAAGAAAAAAATATTTCTGCAGTGAACCCCACTCCAACAGCATATCCATTCTGAGCAGACGGGCATAGGTAATATTCTTGTAAATATATTTAGCTCCAGTTTCACATCCCACTGCCACTCTAGATTATCCCATGTTATCCTGCCTGTGATCACTCCAAAATAAGTCACATCAGCACTCAAAAAAAAAAAACAGCCAAACAAAAGACTAGTTCCATGGGATCTGACAATATTGCAGGCTATTTGCTTTGTAGTATTAAGTACCACATAGCCAACCCTTCTAAATGTCTTTATGCCTTGGTCTTTCTTCAGGCTATGTTGCCAGTGCCTGAAAGACATCCACAATACTATTACTCCAAAAAGATGGCTTCATGGCAGACCCCAGCACCTATAACTCTAAGGGGTCACCAACTCCTAACTCTCCAGCCCTCCTGTCTTATCCTCTAAATGATATAAATAAATTGTATCTACCTTTATAACTATATACTGCTTTCCATCACTCTTATGTAAATAAAGTTTGTGCATTGCTGTATGTTAATGTGACAAGTTTATTATTGAATAACAAACTAACAAATATCCAAAAAGGATAAAACTAATAACCAAAAAAAAAGCCGAAACAGAAAAGTAAATCTGCTTTTAATGCACAAAACAAGCACAGAAATAGCCTTCACGAACTAAGCGCTTTCACCATTACCTAATGGCTTCATCAGAGTCAATGATAGGCATAAAAATACAGCTTGATATATTATGGCATCACCACGCTTGAACCAATCTTTTTAAAATGTCAATAAATCAATTAATCAATGCAAATACTAAATATATATGTATATTTAAGTTTTGAAGACATATATATATTATTAAAATACAATAATATTAAAACACTCCATACTGCAAACTCTACCTATACAACACCTTATACAAATATAAACTAAGTTATATAAATAAATAAATAAATAAATAAATAAATAAATAAACAAATAAATAATGTACCCTAAATTTCATTCTAAAATATACATCCCCCTCAAAACACATTAAATATCTGTATCTTAATAAATGTTACAAATATATAGTAAATGCATGAATTATACATAAAAAATTAATTACATACTTTAGTTCGTGAAGGCTGTTTCTGTGCTTGTTTTGTGCATTAAAAGCAGATTTACTTTTCTGTTTTTTCAGCTGTTTTTTTTAGTTATTATTGAATAACACTCCTACAGAAATCAAATTGTATTAGCCTCTGTTTTGATTGTATTACCCATTGCATGATTCTAAACCCCCATTTCTACTTTTAAGAAACTGAAAATGTTCTTTCTCTGTAATTGTTTGTAATTTGTGTAACTTTAATGGAGCTTTTCTTCCCAGACCTCTATTGAAAATGGTCCTGAGTGACCAGTCGCACCATCCTGGTAAACAAAGAGCAATAAATAAATAAGCAAGCTTGTTATTCTTACTGGCATCACCTGTAAAACCATAGATAGCATTATTGCTGAAGTAATTAAAAACAACAACGTAACCTGCACAACCTTGATCCGAATCGGTCTGGATTTGTTAAAGGCAGATCACGTCTACTCAACCTAGTCAGTTTCTTTGACAAGGTCACAAAAGTGTCAGACAAAGACTAGACTGTCTATACTGCCTATTTAGACCTTACCAAGGCCTTTGTCACCATTCCCCTTGTGGATGTCAGGGAGATACTTTTTATTCTCAGTGTTAATCCTACACTGCCCAGTGGATAGCAGACTGGCTTACCAACAGAACTCACATGTTACCTGACAGCAGAGATGCCATGACAGTGGTACACAGGGCTCAGTCTCAGTTCCCCTGTTATTCAGTATTTACTTATTGTCAGTGAAATTGGGCATACAAGGTCTGTGGCTAACCAAGTTTCCAGATTACTTCAAATTAAGCATTGTGATACCAGTACTTTCCATTGCAGACTGGATCAAATCAGTGCCTGATGTGCTAGCCATGGGCTCACCCTAAATGTCAAGAATTGCAGCATTGGCACCTTCAGTAGAGCCTCTGCTCCCTGTCACATCACTGGCAGCCTCCCTCTCAAAAGAGGCTCTGTTGTTAGAGATGTGGGTAACTAAATTGATGATGAACTCTCTTTTGACCACCATGTCTTCCTTGTGGTTAGGAAGTTGTTCTGCACAGCTTATCTGCTGGAGATTTCATTTAGGTCAAAGGGTGTTCTTGTTGCACTGTACTCATTCCATATTAGACCCAGTATCAAATATGGTGTCCCCTTTGGCATGTAGCTGTCCAAGCAGCTTGGTCAATTTGAAAGGCTCCAAAGATTCATAACTAAAAACACCTACATTTGAAGTTAGTTAAACTACTCCCAACAGATTAAAAACCCTTCCCTTTAGTCTATCTCCTACAGGCTTTTGAATGGTGACCTATGCTTAATGTTTCGTGCAGTTAAAGGCCATGTGTTTTTGGACCTTCTCCACCTTCATAGCAGAAACAGTCTAATAGGCAACTGATCCAAAGACCTAAGTCTCAATTTTAAGATTAACAATACTTTTTAGCATGATAGGTTTCTCCCCCAGTTCATTTCCCAGCTTTGGAATAGACCCTGTCTGCACATCAAACAAAGTACCTCCCTGAATACCTTCAAAGCTAGCCTGAATTACTGTATGAAAAACCACACATTCCTGCCTGGTGTTAATGGACGTTATCTTCTCTCCAGAGGAAATTAATTACCCTCACCACTGCAAGGATGACATGACTAAGATTCATGATAGCTCTACATCTGTAAGCTTAGTACATACTAAAATTATTCTCCAGCATTTTATTATAATGGCTGTAAATGGAATTATCCCCAGAAATTAAACAATAAGACAGAAAACTCTACTGAAAATACATTATAGTAGTTACCAAATTTTACAGTTTTGACTCTCAGAAGATAAGTCAGCAGCTGAAGGCCGACGTAGGCACGCTGCATAAAATTATGCAGTAAGATTGATTGTGAGAATGGACTGACAGGTCCAGAGTGAGGCTATTGTGTTAGTGACACAGTCATGAACTTTTGTTAAAAAATGTTATGACACTGGAAAATTGTGAGGTTGACAACATGGTAACCGGAGGAGACTGGGATTAGCCAGTGTCTTTGCTTCATATAGGTGTACATGACGGTGGTTTCATTTCTAATGGTATAATTGTGACCCGCTACTAATGCAGATTAGAAGAACTGTCGCTGATGGATTGGACATTTCCAATGTCTTTGTTTCTGTGTTTAAACAGGTGGTGGGATGCACGTCTAGTGAGCAGGTGACTGGTAGGCATTACATTAATAATGGCATTCCAGTAGACAAAACCTTTTTTAGTTATTTTTTTCACTATGCCTCCAGAATATTCTACTGACTATCTAACAGATGGTTACAAAAATCCTCTGTCCCCATTTAAGTGGGAACTGTAGCTATGCTGCTGTGGGTCATTTTTGTTACCTTAACCTGGAAGAGAGCTGCTTAAGGATCACAAAGCCAAGGTTTGTGTGCCAGTACATAGCAGACTTGAAGTGATCTGGTGCTGTTACATCACTTTCTTCTAACACCTGTGTAGTAGCTTCCTGACTTCCTATGGGGTTACAAAGGAGAGCAATCCCTCTGTGCTTACCCATTTCTTCAGATATCTAATTTCTCAGATATCCATAGCGACATCAGAGTAGATTTATTTTATTTATTTATTTATTTTACATTTTATTTTACATTTGTTGACTGGGTAGATATTGAGTCTGGGATGAAATGCATGTGAAGATTTTGTGCAAGTACTTCTTAATGCTTGGTTTCTTTTTGCCAGTATCAGGGAACTTTGATCTGCTACCTTCATGTTACATAATTCTTCCCAGAGAAATCATTAACATACAGCAGGATCTGCAGCACATTAGAATGAATAGCCTCTGCCATGCTACATTCACACAAAGGTTAATCAGATGCTTTACAGCAGCCCATGTCTCAAAATGTATGGGTAGCTGGTTAACTGACAGTTAGAAAGATCATACACTTTCCTGTGCCTACCTTTTTGTGGAAATCTCATTTTCCTTTTGTGGAACTGGCTAACGAGTGGATTTCTTTGTGTGCCTGCCGAGAAGGTTGTGTTTGCTTTGTTTATATTTTATGTTATAGAAGAGCCAGCTCTGTAGCAAATATATTTTGGCAAGATGTTAAACAGTCTGCCCTAATAAGCAGTATGATATGAATTATTATCTTCTACTACTATAAGAATAGTTTCTTTTTAATAATTTGTCTAGTGTTGTGGATGAACTGTACAATAGCAGAAAGTGCCTTTCAACTGCTTTGTTCAAGAATTCTGGACAAAGCCAAAAATAATGTGTGTGTTGAGTTGGGGGGGGGTGGGCAAAGGGACAAAATCGGGAACAGTTTTTAAGTATTATTATAATTCACCTAAAAGTTAATGGAACAACCAGTCTTGCATCAGCATGCATTTTCTGAACAGAAACTCTGTCTGGAATTCTCGGCTGACTGTATTCCTCAGTATTTACTAAAAAAATCAAAACTCTTAGAAGGGATAATGCAAAAATTTGAGCAAAATTTGTGACATTCTACAAAATTCTGGACAGTTAAGAGGTATGCCATAGGCTTACATATTTGGTTTTGCCTATGCAGAAGCAAGAGTACACTGGCCCACTGGTGAATGCACAAATCTTTTATTCCTATTACATTAGCATATAAAACAACAGCACAAAGTGAATTAGAGGCATGTAGCTGGCTTAACTAATGTTTATACAAACACTTCATTTAAAGAGGGTTGTTGTTATACAGATCATGGAATGTGTTTGCTATGTAGATTAGTATTTGGTGTGATCTAATATTGCTTTGAATGGGAAAGTTATGGTTTGTACAGAAAACAGGGACTGTTGGGAACTAGGCACAATGTATTTTTGCATTGATTTGCTTTTTATTTTTTTGCATTAACTTTTTGTTTTGATTTATTTTCACATTAACATTTTGGTACATTTCTCTGTGTTGATAAGCCCAAACATATGGCTGCACTCTAGTGTGTCTGACTATAAATTATTTACACGTAAGTGTAATTGTCTGGCTTTATTAATTAAGTTGCTCCCTACGATGGTGAACACTTCCTGGTGCAAATTGTGATTAACAAGGATAGATAGATAGCATATCAAACCTGAGTCTTTTTGTAAAAAAAAAAAAAATAAATATATATATATATATATATATATATATATGATATATATATGTAAATGTGTGTCTGTGTCTGCATATATATATATATATATATATATATATATATATATATATATATATGTTATTATATGCATTATGAAAGTTTATTTCAGATTTTGTATATCACTTTTTAAGCAAGATTTGCTTGTTTAAAAAAACATCCAGACACAGCCTCGTAAAACTTTGCTAAATGCTGTCATAGTTTGGATCAATAACTTTAGATTGTATTTTTTCTCTTTTGGTGTATTTTCCTAGCATCCAGCAGCTGTCACAGTTTCACTGTATCTCACATGTAAGTGAGAGGCTTCTGTTTTTTATAGCCTTACCTAGAGTCATGTTGTGTCTGCCAGTTTCAGTGTGCCACAGTATTGAGTGGGGTGTGCAATAATTTAAGAGTTCCTAGAGCAAACACTGCATGCATCCGGTCACTGCCTCAGTTTGTTACTAGCCCTGACAGCTGTTATATAATAAATTTAATGATTCTCTCCATTCCTGTGTGCTTTATGCTAGAAATGGAAACGTTTGAGGTTTTGTTTTCACAAGGGAGATCCTGAAGCTCGAAGAAATTCATCTCTATGGCAATGCAAACATTGTCTTATTCAATACTCAGAATCATAATTAATTAGCTCCAAGTACCCAAGGAGGCACTGATGGTTACTACTCAGGCTGTAGGTTTTGTTTTTTAGGTTACATTCTTAATGAAAGTTGGGGATTTTCTAACTTGTAGTCTGCTTTAGTTAAATGATATATTCATAGATTATTATTTTAAAACCTGCAGATTTCTAGATGTAATTGCTCAGCCATATTTTTGTTTTATCTGCCGCTAACGGATGATTGTAGTTTTGCTTGTGAGAATGTATTAATGAGACCTGATGAGTATAAAAACAAGTGATCTTTGTGAGCTTATTAGATTGTCTTACATTAATGTTGCTAGAGTGAGATAGCTGTACAATGTGATTATCTGTTATGTTTGTAATGTGGTAAGGTGGCAGTAAACACATCAGCCTCATTATAGTGGAGTGGCTATTACACATATTGCAGGGTGATTTATTAAACATGCTAGTACTCTGTGGTCTAACAAGTTATTTTTTATAGTTTAAGAGCGTGTGTGTTAGTGTGGCATGAGATTAACTGATACATTTGTTTTTTGCCGCCACCACCACCACTGATGAACAGCCATTCCCTTTACCAAATTGACTGTTATAGAGTGAGAAAATGGAACTTCGTACTGCAGCTGGGAAGAGGTTTTTCTTTAATTTGTTTTTTGCAGCAGAAGTGAACTTGTATAGGAAAGTAACAGCCCTCCATGTCAAGGATGCAGTGACATTAGGAGCCCTTCACACCATGGCCCCTGTACATGTGACTACCTGTGCATCTGCTCACCTTGTATACTGAAGTGCCAGTCATGCAAACCTCATGCTCCATCCTTTGACAACGGGTACCCTTGCTGCAGAAAAAGCAGTTTAGGTGATAATTCAGTATAATACAGTTGTACTTTCCACAGAATAGATACCATAATAAAAGATATGCCAATTAATAATCACAACAATATGGGAGAGTATTAGAAATGTTTTCTTGTAGGTCAAAATTCCCATCCATGTTATATAATATGATACATTTCTAACATATGTTTTGGTGTAGCATGACGTTATGTGGGCCTGTCTGCAGTGTAAAAGTTATAATTAATTTCTTTGCAGTTAACAGAAATCAATTAATGTATAAAACATACAAGGTAGCAGCTAGCAAATCAAAGAGCAATGTTTTTATCAAAGTAGTAAGTAATAAAAGGATAGCAAGCTTCATGCATCCATAAGACATTCCAAGTAAAAAGGCTTGAGAATGATTAGTGGTAACGTGGTAGGCAAAGCATGTTCAAGGTAAGTCAGTTATGGCAATATATCCTTTAAAGCCAAGAACTATTCTGTTCCTATGTTAGTAAAGTGGTGCTAACAGCTTAGTGCACCCTGCAGTAATGTCATATTTTGACAACAGAATTAATATACTTGAAACATTATCACTTCTCAGCACAGTTTAAATATCCCAGTGGTACACATAACTGTTTTTAATGACATAAATAAAAAGCACCTTGGCAAGATGCATACCGACTGTTATTATTTTACAAAGCATGAGCTTTAATATATGGAATGTTCATTTATTACTCTCAGCATCATGTTAAATGCAGCCTCCCCAGAAGTCCAGTTTCATACTTCGTTTTAACAGATAAAATAGTTAGATATAGCATATTCAAATAACATCTATGTGGCTGTTAACCTAGTCCAACCTGCTTACCTGTTTACCATCACTATAGTGGTATTTCATTGTGTTTCAGCACAGAGTTTATTTCATATCACGTCTGCATTTCATTGCATTTCAGCACAGAGTTTATTTCATACTGCGTCTGTATTTCATTGTGTTTCAGCACAGAGTTATTCAGTAGGGATGGATTAAAACTGCTCTTGGTCCTTTTTCAGTCTAGCTGTTTATGTCTGTGGGACTCATTGAATCTTTTGTACAGAAAGGTTGCAATAGATTGCTGTGATATTGAGTCAGTCTAAGAAAGCCATTAACAGTGCTGATGATTTCACAGCAGATACTTGTAGCATGTAAGGCAGTGGACATTATAAGATCAAGGAGACTAATTTAACTGTTTGTGTCAGAAAAGTACCAGAACATTCCTTTGTGTGTCACAGTTAAGGCTATTTTGCTTTTTATCTTTTTGTAATTGTGGTATGCCTAATCTCAAAAGTCCTTGTAGAAATAAAATGTATTTGTAAAATAAACAAAGTGTTATATACAGCAGATATGACTATCAACAGCTTAATTGTCTGCATTAGTTTTGATAGGATGTAACATACAGTTAAGGCTGTGAATATGCTACCACAAGTGGAGGGTAAGGTACAATGCAAAGTAGAGAATCAGTTGTGCAGCAAGAAATCATATCAGATCTTTAGAGTGCATAAAAAGCAACACATCATTACACATACCTTTCAACAGTCCACATTATCACAGAATGGACATATGTTTGCCTCATATTTATAGTCTTTTCCTCCTAAAATGTGTGGTTTTCTAGCAAATCTTTGAAGACTGAAGTCACTAAATAATGACAGACATTTGAGTTTCAGACTTCATCAGAAAATTCTTGTCAACACAAAATCTTTTATTCTAACAACTTTCTAAGTTTATAAGAGCAGTATTTAAAATTTGTCCCTGTTTCTGAGCCACTGTCCCCCATTATTTTTGGCTTTGTCCATATTTCTTGTGCTAAGAAGTTGAGCGGCATGACATTACAGCATGAGAGGGGAACATAACGAAGGAGAGACAGAGGTAGTTTACTTAAAAAGGCAATAGGCTGAAATTTACAGTCTGATTTAAAAAAAAAAAGTTCCAGAAGTTAGGTTATTGCTGCAGTTCTAAAGGATGTTACATGTCTTTGGAAGTACAAAGAAGGTCACAGTAGTGGTGTATATTATTTAAAAATGTACTTTCATTGAATAATTAATTTCTATGAGTTGATGACACCTTGGACACAATAGGATCCCTGAGTACTACCTTGTAAGACCTAATGTTCTTATATATTAGATACAAATCTAATTCTTTTTGTGGGTCTAAAGAAAACTGAGATTTCCATCTAAGAACAGCTATGGATCTACTGCTAATGTCTTTTTTCAATAACTTCCTTAATGGCAACCTTACTTCCAACAAGTTTATAATAATGTTAGAAAGATAATGCCTCATTTCCAAAAGTCACATAAGAATTGGTTTGTTCTCAGGTCAAGGCATCTTCTCAGTGGCTCAGTAGCTCATACTTTCCCTATATCTGGTTTCAACCCTTCTCATGATAATATTTGACAAATATATATATTTATATATATATATATATATATATATATATATATATATATATATATATATATATATATATGTCATCTTTGTAACTTTTATTCTGTGTTTACCCTTGTTCAGTCAGAGATTATTCTGTCAAGCTTTTATGGTATTTCAAGAGTCATTCTCACATTATATTGTTCCATGATTTGTCTCCTTACAATTATACTAGCAGTTAGTTTTTTTTTTTTTTTGTTCATATGCTTATAGGCAGAGTGCATTTTTGTTCAAATGCTTATAGGCAGAGTGCTTATTTTTAATCTGCTTAAGCCAGAATGCTCAAGAATATTTTCTGCTTGTGTATGATTGCTAAATTGTAGTGATCATTTTAGGTTGATGCATTGGTATTATTATTTTTTTTCTGAGATTGCAGTATCCCAGAGAGAAAGCAATTAATGTTTTAATTCTTTTTAAAATTAATGTTCCCTCTCCATTTGCAGCAGTCATGGTGTGAGAATAATAAAGTAAGGCAGGTTGAAAACTCACATATGTGAGTGATATGAGGTTTGACTCTTATTTCAGTTTGTGTGGATTGTGTGTACTCAAAATCATTCTTTTGTTGAGTACTTTGAGTACTGTTGCACAGATCCTTTATGTACTGGAGAAAACAATGTCATACAGTTATGTATAGGTGATATGTTTTTGGATGTGGGAATTAACGAGAATTAGTAGGCTGTACTAAATTTTGTAACAATGTCATCAAGCCCTTCAATTATCTCTGTTAAAAATTCTCTGAAACACTTCAGGTTCTGATGAAATGCAAAATGTACTTTTTAAGAATCTGAACCTTCCTGTTGATGTATTAAAAGTGCGCAAGTTGTACCATAACTATTTAAGCTTTATTTGCTCAAGCCTCTGATTTGACTTGTAGAATTGCAAGGAACCACCACGAACCACCATAAAATAAGCAAGTAATTTATTTGAAGAGAGAACAGCTTTTTCACGCTATCATCCCAGTACAGTTTGCAACAGCCACAGAAAAACACTTTTCTTTTGTCTTAACAGACACTGCTTCTTTAATTTGTGCTTTCTTTTCATAGCTATATTCAAATCTTGTGAATCTATACAAATATTTACTTTGCCTGCCTTCTTACAGTAACAGTACCCATGCCACTAATGCATTCTCTACTCCCACATTGATTCTGAATCACACGCATTTCCTGTTTTGTTGCTTACTTCTTTCTTAATTATAGCTGGAGCATACACTGCTGGCTATGCTGTATGATATGCCTGAATACAATTAGCTCTTGGTAAACAGTCCAAGGTAGTATATAAGTTTTCATAAATCTTCAGACATAAAACTCTGTATTCACACAATGAACTTTTTTCAATGTGTCATACTTCAGGCAAGTCAAATAACCTAATATAGTCTGTATATTCACAGTATCATCTCTCTGGAATAGAGTATTACATTTCTTGTTCTTATAGGGGCATATAAGCATTTTATGACCTTTCAGTTTTATGCAATGCCCAGAAAAAGTAAGCAATTTATACAGTTACTGCTTCTGGTTTACTCCCTTTCTTACCTAGTGCTTTAAATCTTTGAACAGATGTTGCAATGCACTCTGCTCCAGTGTCTAGGCTAAACATAATGGTTTGATTACTGCAAAACAACAGTCTCTGTAACAATGAATGGTGACAGAACTAAACTTCAAATACTCCAATAACAAATGAACTGTCACCAAAACACAGCTTACTGGTACTCAAGTCCAAAAAAGATTCCAGATGTTGAATAAAACAACTTTATTACATGGGCGCTTTCGCGAATCAGTCGCTTCTTCAGACAATGTTAAAAACATTCACTTCCATATTATATAGCAAATAAAAATATAGCCAGGCCAATCAGAAGTAAAAAAAACAATCAAAATGCAATCAATTAACATGCTTCTTAACACGCCTCAACCTGCACTTCTTCAGCACTGGTTTGAGGGGTAGGTAATCATTCAAACCACTTCCTTGATGAAATTTAAGTGGCACATCTCATTACTAAGGGTTTTACATCCAGGAAGAAAGAGGTCATTGTCTCCATCTACTCTTCCCTCATTAGGCCAGTCATTGAGTACAATACCTCATTTGGCACGTACCTCACTAAACACCTGCAACAACTGGAGAGGCTGCAAAATTACCTTACAAAGAGGATCCTAGATCTTAAACATTTGTCCTATATGGACAGACTAAAAAAACTCCAACTATTCTCTGTCTCATATTGCCTACTTAGAGGTGATCTCTGCTTGATTTACAAAGCTATGTCTGACCCAGCTCTGTTAGAAATGCTACATCTAAAGAAATCCCAATCCCTCCAGAGCACACGCTCCAGACACCTTCATCCTCATTACCACAATCAACAGAATATGCTGGAGGGACAGGTTCATAACCCAGAGACTGTCCATGCTATGGAATAGACTTCCTATACATGTCTAGCAGAGCACCTCAATGGCCTTCTTCAAGAGAAATCTTGATGAGTGGATGGGAAATAGAAAATTCGCCCCAGGGATCACTCCAGTGGCTTTACTTGACAGAGACACTGGGAACTAATGTTGGGTAGCATGATGCCAGGGTAATCCTATGGGCTAGGCTTGTAAAGGCTCCAGGGCCATTAGCCTAGTACACACCTATCAACCTAAAAATCCATCGTAATTCACGGTCCTCAGTATTATTAACCGTATCCCCCAAATGCTAATTTTCATATAGAATATCTATAGCCATAAAGCTGAATTGGTGGCTATATCCTACTGTTAGCATATGTATAGCTATAACAATAAACGTCTGCCCCTTGCGTGCACAGTATTATTCTCTCTTCCAGCATTCTATTTGTTTTCCCGATATAGAATGTATGACACTGCATGCATTGGGCCAAGTAAACTAAATTCCTGCTATTTCAATTAGCATGAACTCTAAAACTAAAGACCCTACATGTATCTGGATGTTTAAACTGACCAGTCTTATTTATATAAACACAATACGAACAATTGTAGCATTTCACTGTACCCTCTTTAAATTTGTTGACGGGCCGATTTCATACTCCACGACCCTTTGGATAACATAATGGTTTGATTATTAATTATAAGACTTTTACCAGACATTCAGCTAATTTTCTCACTGCTTTTCATACTTTTATCTTGCAAACTTTTCAGACTGTTTATGTTTTCAAGACAAATATTGACCATAAATAACTCATTTTCCTTACTTGGATGCACTGTACTGTATGCAGTCTTTTTAACTGTGAATGATTATTTCATTTTTACAAACTTTAGCAAAGTGATTTCATTTACCATAGCTTCTATGGATTTGAATAATAGCATGACATTTCTTTTTTTATTTTGCTTATAGCAGTACCTGCCATACAAGGCTTTCCCTGTGCCATATTTAACTGACTTTATAATCTTTCCAGAGTCTACCATTTTTACTAATTTTTTTTACTCAGTTTTACTTTTACTTTTTCTATTTCACAAACACCTCTATAAAGTCCAAGCACATCAGGAAGGTTTGTTTATTTCATTTTTAACATAAGAATTTTACTCGCTATGCATGCATCAATCACTTTGTTTAATGTTAAATCTTATTCTCTCAAATCTTCACCTAGTCTGATAATTTTTGGTACCATAAATAAATGAACTCTGTGTCATCAAATTCCCAACCTGTTGCTTGAGTAAGTAACATAAGCATCAGTAGATTTTCTGGGTCCTTGAGCCCTTGTGAAGAGCAGTAGGTGATTAAATGGAAGGTGTGACATTTCAATTAATTCAGTTCTAGAAAGCCAACAGTAGTCAAGAAATGTTTGTCTCATAACTGTGATATTCACTTTCTTCCTCTCAGAACTCAGACCTTTTATAAGCCTTCAAACCATCTTCCACTGTGATGTACAGAAATGTAGCACACTGTTCTTTTTTTCTGGATTCTTTTAGTTTTTCCGTGCAGTCAGTAACATATCACATTTCTGGATGAATTGTTTCCAGTTCCTGGACAAATTATATTGAAGAAAGAGGTTACTAAGTGCTGCAGTTTAGCTGCCTCAAATAAAAAGTGTTAATGGCTTATTTTATTGATTTTGGTTACCATATAAAGTGCTGTAGACTTGGAAAACTTATTTATTAATGTTTGACACCATGTGCAATTGAATCTGGTGTATCAGGATATCTGAAAGAACACAATGCAGACTGCTTTCATGCTGCCAGCTTCTCAGCATGTTTTGAACTGAACTGCATACTGAAAAACAGACCACATGATTTGTATTCTTTAACTAAATACATAAGTAGCACAACTTTCCTAAGAGCTGCCTATTATGTATTACTGGAAGAAAAGCTGTACTGGTCTTTCATAGTGCGTTTGTCTATGAGGTGATCTGGATGACATGTTGTTTAGCAGTCTGCAGTAGATCAGTAGCTAGAGTACTGGTCATTCACACTCACAGAAGAAAGGAGCAGACAGGCAAATGCTTTGGCCAACAGCAGTAATAACAATGAGTTTCATATTGATAGTCAAAAGAGCTTTACAGCCAATAACTCATATAAGCAAGTGGGCAGAGCTACAAGCTGGGAGTTCATAGATAAAGGGGAGATAAGACAGTTAATATTTTTGCTTCTAAAAACTTTTTTACAATAAATTAATGTAATATGGGTCATGGTGGTGAAATGGTTAACCATTTTAAGGCATGGCAGAATCTGGCCAGTATTTGTGAGTGAACCAACAACAGCATTTTAGTTTCAGTATGGCATGGGAATGAGTTAAAGGCAACTGCATGCAAGCTGTGCATTCTTTTCTCATGCAAAAGTGAAACATTATGCATATTTCAGTTGCAGGAAAAGCATCTTGCTACAGAAGACTACATTTTTTGAGTAGATAAGGAAATGAAAATCGTTACTTGTCTGTTCACTTTAAGCATTCGGGAAGCTAGTAAGTTCTTATACGTTAATATTCCATAAACATTTGTAGAAGTTTTAATAGGCTGATTTGTTTCATTTAAGAGAATATTGGAAACAAAAAAATCAGCTTCTATCATCCTATAAATTTATTCATCTGACTATTGGGATTGCTGTTTAAACCCTTGCCGTTGATCACTGGTTGGGAGATCAGGAACTAAAATAATTTGTAAGAACAGATGATGGGCGCAATATATAAGGACTGTAGAGAGAGAGCTCCAGTGGGGGTGCAGCAGAACATAAGTGACACACACAACACAGTGACATGTACACCATGACTTATCAATTAAGACATGGGCTCATAGTTCCAGCTTAAACAGTACAGAGTTTAGTGTCATCAAGCATGACACTGCTGTTGGAATGGATACATTTAATTTCTATTGTTTTCTAACAATGATGTAAACATGCTTAGTCTTTGCTGATTTTCTGTTCTGAAACAGGGTAATAAATGCATGATTATAGAAGACATCTCAATATGTGCCTCATGGGCTGTGAAGGAATGAAACAACTGTGTTGACAAAACAAAAGCAATCTTAAATGCAAAGTGGTATAAATTTTAGGGCGGGACTGGACCAGTTTGTTTCTCACATATCCAGGGAAAATGTTTCTGAGAGCTGTTACAAAAAATTAATATGCAGGATAAACTCTAGCAGGAGCTTAGCTGCAATTTCTTAGTGCATGAAGAAGGGAGTCAACGTCTTGCTCCCCGCATCATAGAATGAGGTTACTTTACTGTGGCATGTATATGATACAGTGCAAGTCAGTGAGCAGGCATAGTCTGTGTATTTAAGTCACAGGAGAAATACAGTCTACCTCTGAACTCATTGATTGCAGCAGGACTGAGGAAAAAAGTCTATTTATAGCTAAGCAGGAAAGTACAGACAACTGCAAAGGATATGAAAGGCTTGAAGCTCCTCTGTTAATCCAAACTAATAAAGGACATTTGTTGACTAGGAGTGTACTTAACATCCGTATTACACATAGTGACATACAAATATTTTTGCTATATCTGTCTGTAATTGAAAGAGACGGTTGTCTGATCAAGAGGCTGGATATGTACAGATACAAAGAGCCTAATGAGCATTTGGCCAAATTTTGCATTAAGTAACAGTTAAGCCCTCAGATGGAAATATTTCTAGACTTGGCCACTGTCACAGAGACCCAGTCCACTGTATCTCTGCAGCAGTTCCAGATTTAGTGGTGTTCTTTATTTGCATAGTCCATTACAGTATGCTATCCTCTGGCCACTAAAGATTTGCAAGTCATGTTAAAGCCTTTGCATACAAGAATTAAAAAAGATAGCCTTGGTTCCTTAATGAAAAATAGGTGCTGGACTTGCTTATGCAGTTGATTGCTGGAGTTCAGAAGACCATTTCCCCACAATGTGCACCTTTCAACACATTTTTATCTGTTACTTTGGTTGTTTATTTGAGTTTCCAATGTTAGTTCATAAGATGTGCTCAGGATTCATATTGATGGTAATACAATACCGTCATATAGGACTGCAGCTGTTCTTAATGTCTTACAAATTGTTGTGACAGCAATAACCATACGAGGGTATCTGTTATTACAGATTTTTGTGTACTATATATGTTAATCAGATTTGTAATGTTTGAGTTTTAAAGGAATACTGGTGATCTGGTAGTAATTTAAAATAGCTGGCTAATTGATATGAAGCACAGATAGGTTTGCAATCAGGTGATCGGTGAACTTGTTTCCACTTATAAAGTAGTTCAAATGTATCCTTTGGAATACCCTGCTAAGGTCTGTGCATCTAAACTAAATATTGGCATACACTACTATGGATATTTCCAATGGGCTTGGAAATATTGTCAAGATATTAGTATGAAATGGAAAGCCTGTTCTTGTAGCCTTCTGTATGATATAGGTTGCTAAAGATTGCATTCCCTTGGTCTTTCTTTATTTAACAGTTTTACTAGTGAAATTCCTTTGGCTTGTCAGGGAGAGTTGGGTAGAAATATCAGTCCATTATGTTAATTTTGGAAAGTGACCACAGTGTAGCAAATGCCCCATGTAGAACTGACAACTTTGAACTTTTTGTATGTCAATGCACACTTGTTACTCATTCTACGGAAAAACATTTCCTAAAAGCCTTCTGAGAATTATTTCACTATATATGTTCCATAGCAAAGAAGAGCCTTCCTTTTTTAGAGCCATGGAGAACTGTGATTATTTTTTACATATAAGATGACAGACAGGGAAACTCCTTGGTGTACTGAATGACCAAGAATGGCATTGGCATAGTGTCTGACAAGTCTGACAATGGGGTTTTGCTAAACATAACATAACTGAACAGGCACACTCTCTCTCTCTCACACACACACACACACACACACACACACACACACACACACACACACACACACACACACACACACACACACACTCACACACACACACACACACACACACACACACACACACACACACACACACACACACACACACACACACAAAATGGGGACACTCTCTCATTCAGTGATAAACCTGCAATCATATTTTTTGACTTTCAAACTATTAGTATTATTTGTTGACAATCTGGTGAAGAAGATTTGGGATGGACTGTGTGAGAGAAGATCTGCAACAATCAGGCATGAGTGTCGAAGAAGGCAGGAGTGCGGCATTCAATCGAGAGAGAGGGTGACAGTTAACACCACACCCCGGCCCCATGTACAAAATTGGAAAAGGTGGGGGTTAATGATTATAACTGTAATGATAAGGAAAAAAATGAAAGCATTATGGGCTTAGGAATCCTGCTGAGATTGAGTTGATCTTGGGGCATTAAGATGATAAAACTACCTTTATACATCATGCCACCAGTTAATCCAAGAGGCAGTGACATATCCTATACTATTAGAATATGATGTGTTACTTTCTGACACCCCCCCACCAGTGTCCGTGGACTCCACCTCCGCAATTTATGCTGGAGTGATTCTGTTGCTGATGAGTCACAGCTTGGGTATGTATTTATTTTTTGATGCAGACAAAAGTGTGACTAGCAGGAAGTAGTAATGTATAGCAAGTGAACTTCCTGCCTCCTGTCTCCTAAAATGACAGAACTCCCCATTTTGCACAGTATTGTAGGCCCCTTGAGATTTTAATTGGTAAGACTATATTTTATTTTCTACTAAATGCAGAATTAGTCATGATTTTTTTAAATGTTACATTTCTTTAATGTTATCCAGAGTTCAGCTGAGGTCTGCAGTACAAAAGATATATTCATAGATTCATACTAAGCTAACTGCCCTTGTGAGCCATTTTAAGCCTAGCCAATTATCCCTTGTGAGACTCAAACCCTGCACCTTGTGTTTGTAAGGCAAACACCTTAACCATTAGGCCACCCTCCCACCCAATATATATATCTTTGCTGTTCAATAGGAAAATATATTCATATGAAATATAGGTAAACATTAGAGTGGCATTATGAGATCAAGTATATTATGCAAATAGGACCAGATATAATGAAAGAAAGCCAGTTTTTATCCTTTCACTAAAATATGTCTCATTTGCAGGCTATCTGTTTTACCACTCTTCCTGGATTAGAAGAGAAAATGGCTTTACTCCTCACATTGTCTCCATACTTTGCAACAAGTATTTGGAAAAGATGCCTGGCTGTCACAAGTATGGAATTTATTGGTGATCAGCACTGCACTGTCACAAGTAAGGAGTTTATTGGAGATCAGCACTGTACTGTCACAAGTAAGGCGCTTATTTGTGATCAGTACTTTGCCTTTTATGTTTTGTCTTGTGACTGACATGTGAATATAGTGGGGAGGCTGGGAAATAATTTCTACCTTCAACCTGTTCAATAAAGCACACGTGTACGTAGACCAAATCTGGTGCATCTGCATTTGCTCTTATTCTGGTTGCTACATCTTTTATGACCTTGACCTTTCATCTGTTCCCCGCTTTCAGCATAAGAATGTGAAAGGTGCAGAGTGCAGATGTTATGCTGTAAGGCTGTGAACCTGATTTTGCTATGGCTAGATATAGCTACTGTTGTGTTATAGATGCTGAAACATTTGTGTGGTGATATTGATAGAAGCATATTGTGAATTGTTTTGTTAAATAATTCTATGCTACCCTTAGTCATGCAAAAGTATCGTAAGCCAGTTACTAAACAGAGATATAATCATGAAAAAACACAAGAAATCCAGGTTATTCACTCTTAACAAAAACATATTGTGGCTTTTCACAAGAGCTCAGATAAGAAAAAAAATTGGAGCACTGTTATTTTCCATTATAAAATTACTGAAAAAATAAGTAGGGCAAATATTTTTTTTCCCCTGACAAAACAAACATTTGCCTTTTCTGTATACAATATCAAACTCTTCAGTGATTATAACAAAGAGCAAGGGATGGGGGTCTTGCCTACTGCATAAAAAAATTATTTCAGCCAAATGTCAGTTTGTGATCTTCTGGATGCAGTTTTGTACATTCAGGGGGGAATGTTCACCATCTGGTAAGAAATATAAACAGGTAAGTATTAACAATAACAAAAATACAGCACTGACAATAATGAGCACATAATATGTATCTATACATTTCAAAAGCTGAAGGAATATGTTTATGATGTACACATTGCAGAACTAGTATTCCAAGTAAGCCCAGTCTGACCCTCACCCAACACCACAAAGAACATAATCATCCTTTCCCAAGCAGGCTTGAATTTTGTCACTTTATTTCACCGTACAGTCTCTGTGACAGTGCTTAACAATGGGGACTTTGCACTACCACTGTCCTGTCAATTTTCTTTCTTTAAATGGTACCATACTGTTTTTGAATTTACCTATTTAGAGAGAGTACTGTGTGGACTATTAATTCCTTTTAAATTTCATTCACATCCCAGTTTTCCTCAAGGGTAATTAATTCCTTAATTCTCTGATCTCAAGGCGTTTAATGGATATCCTGCCTGTACTGTTTAAAAGCAGTTTCCAGGCTGTGTTTTTGCAGAAATGAGACCTCCAAAACTGCACGTAGTACACTATATGGGGTCTCAACAGATGTCACTATCAGTACTATACTTCTGTTCCCATGGATATTATTTTGCATTGAAATGAATCTGACACGATGCTGTAGTTCTGACTTTTCTGGCTTTACCTCATTTCTTCATCTCCATCCTTCTTACATATCAGACAGGTAGTAGTCTTTGTGGCATGTACCAAAATATGTTCCTTTTCATGTAGTCTGACATATTTTTGCTAAATATATTTAAAAAGACTTGACTGCAAATGCACTGGAATATGCATAATTCATTAATAATGTGATGCCTTATAGTCAATAGAGGTTTGATAAGTAATTGACTTCAGTGTGACAACTGAGAGTGAATCCAGTGTCACATTCTTCTTTAAAATGTATTTGCAGTTGCAGCATGCCAGATGCTGAGTTTGTTTTCCTTATTTGAATTATTCTTTCTTGCCTTGCTTTTTTTTTGGTTAGAGCATACTATACTAAGTTGGCTACATGCCTTTCTGACTTTTAGGATGACAAAAGAGTTTTTCTTAAATTACTGGACTATCTCCATATTACTTAAACTTAGCGTTACTTAAAATGTTAGCTTTCATCAGTTAACAATACATTCTTCTGACACTCCATACTGTTGTAATAGGAAGCATATTAGCTCATACACAATTTCATTAGTTGCCTACTTACACAAACAGTAAAGTAAAACAAAAATCTGAATGATTTTAGAAAATTTGTCAATTTCATACTTGTTACCCCATCCAAGTCTGAGTAACCAGGTGTGAAATTTCAATTAATTCAGGTGTAGACCTAATTCCTTTTCTCAGAATGTAATGTACACCGGTTTTCCTTCATTAGAGACCTATATTATTTGAAATGGATGAAATCTGTATGCCAGAGATGAAAGGAGTAGATATCCTTTCTTAACCAGAGCTGTTATCTGTTAGTAAGACTGCTCTGTATTGCATCTTTTGTGGCTTTACAGTGTTTCTATAGATTTTTTTTAATAAAGTGTATGTCTGTAAGGATAAAGTACCACCTTCTTTACTGCTCACACATTTACATATACACACAGAAATCAGCCCTTTGGTTGAATGTTCTGAATATTGAATGTTTGCAATGCCAAAATAAGTGATCAAATAATATTGGCATTCTCTGATGATATGACTACTTAGTGGGAGATCATGGTACAGTGGGGATTGGAAATTTGTCCTTTCCCTACTGGTGAGCGATTGCAAGACTTTATATAAATGACTATTGGTGGATGGGGGTTCCAGAGGACTTATCCTCTTGTGAAAAATGTTTTTTGTTTTTTAAATACTGTAACTGTCAGTCTTTTTTGATCAAACAATTTAGGTTTGATATTGTGAGTTTTTGACTATAGGTAGTACTTTCATAGGCACATACCACACATTTGTATACTGTTATGCACAAACCCAGATTCAGAAAGGATAGGGAGCAGTGTCTATAGGGTGTACACCTCACAGTAACCATTTCTCATTCAGAGGCAGCCCTACTACAGTGCTTTAGCACAAAGATGTTCAGCAGTATGGTGGGCTGTCTCTGTAGCCATGATAAATGAGGCATTCAGGGGGTGTAGCTCATGCTAATTAGCCATGTGCTTTCCCCTGGAAATGCCTGCAGTAAGACATTTATACAGCTGAGTGATTCAGAGAACTACTCAGCTGTGTAAGGTACATCAGCCAATGGTGTTAAAGAACACAGCCAAAAGCTTGTGCTCAGCCATCGCATTAAAGGTAAGTGCCTGGAGTTTAGTGGACAAGTAGTGTTGGTGTTGGGAGTTTTTGCATGTATGTATTTGTGTGACTACATGTGTGAGTGTATGTAGAGGTGTAAGTGGTGTCATGTGAGAGTGTGCATATGTGTGTTTATGTGTGAATGGCTGAGAGTGTCTGTGAGTATGATTGGGTGGAGGGGCAGTGTGTGTGTGTGTGTGTGTGTGTGTGTGTGTGTGTGTGTGTGTGTGTGTGTGTGTGTGTGTGTGTGTGTGTGTGTGTGAGGGTGCATTCATAGCTCCACTCTCTCTCCTATAATAATGAGAAAATTATGCCACATTGAGGGGGTGGCACTAGACACTAGGGTAGTTTTTGTATCATGCCTTAAAGACACTTAAATAGATTAAAACTTTCAACTATCAGCATAGACAATCATATTATTATCTTCAATCTGCTAAGCAGGTGCTTTATCCCTGTACACTAACTGAAGAGCTGGTGTAGCAGGGCATTTTTTGTGAAACTATAGTGTCTGACATGCAATGCTTGCAATGGCCCATGAGTTAGAAAGGATGGGCAGATATCAGAGGCAACATTGGGAGTGTGCTGTAAAATCAGGAACAGTTGAAAGGGATGGGTGTGTCCGTCCGTATTAGAGGAGCCTTCAGGACAAAGTCAGGAGGAACACTAGATGACAGCTGGAAGAGTTTTTGAAATGTGACTTGGAGTCACTTAAAAAGTTAATAGAGCAACAGGTGCAGCTTCATGATGCCATTTGTGCAGAACAAGAAATATGAAGCTGTAATGTGTCACAATGTCGACTGACTGTAATCTTCCATGATTTATGAGGACAAAAAAACATAAAAAGAGGCATCGGTGATGTTCTGTCAATTTAGGGGCATGTATGGGGTATGTTGGTGTGTGTGTGTGTGTGTGTGTGTGTGTGTGTGTGTGTGTGTGTGTGTGTGTGTGTGTGTGTGTGCGCGCGCGTGTGCATGTGGTTGAGCATGTGTATGTATAGGGGAGAGTGCCTGTACCTCCACAATATGTGAGTCATCAGTTTTAACTACCACAGGAAACTGTTGATTAGATTTAGTATTTGTTAAGGGCAATTCAGAGACATGTAAAGCAGCCAATATTGATGCCTTTCCTCATAGGTTCATAGGTTCATAGGTTGGTACTGGGCTATCTGCCTGAAGGCATATATTAGCCCAGCCACATTGTGCGGTATTCACCGCTCCTTTAGTAGTTCCCTAGACCCTTGTACTAGCAGCTAGTACCCTTGGCCCCTATCTAGTAGTGCTGTTGGTGTGATCCCCGGTGTGAACTTTCTGTTACCCATCCACTCATCAAGGTTCCTCTTGAAGAGTGATAGTGAGGGACTCTGTCTTATGTAGATTGGGACCCTGTTCCATAGTAAGGGAAGTCTCTGTGAAGGAAATCTATCTCTCCAGCATGTTCTATTCATTGTTGTGTTGAGGTTTATATCCCAAGAGCGTGTAGCTCGAGTAGATTTGGTTTTGCTAAGATGGAGCATGTTCAACAATTCTGGGTTGGACATGGCTCTGTATGTTAGACAGAGATCACCTCTGAGAAAGCGGTATGCAACAGAGAACAGTCTTAGCTTTTTCAATCGTGCTGCATAGGGCAACTGTTTGAGGCCAGTAATCCTCTTGGTTAGGTACCTCTGTGGTCTCTCCAGCTGCTGGAGATGTCTAGCCGGGTACATTCCAATTGGTGCATTGTACTCAATAATGGGTCTGATGAGGGAAGAGTAGAGGGGCACCATTACATCCTTAGATCTTGATGCAAACCCTTTCATGATCAGATGGGTCACATAGAAGGATTTTCTAACTACTTTGGCAACATGGTTATCAAAGGAAAGCTGACTATCTACTTGGGTCCCTAGATCCCTTATTTCTTCTTCAGATTTCAGGGGATTACCTCCTATGTTGTAGTTTGCGGGTACTCTGTTTTTTCCAAATGGGATTACTACGCATTTTTTTGCATTTAGCTTGAGACCATGGCTTTGACACCATGCATCAGTATCATTTAGGCCCTTCTGGAGGATCTCCATGTTGGCCGGAGACTCTATTATAGCATGCAGTTTGCAGTCGTCTGCAAACGTAGTCAGCCACAGCCCTTCCGTGCTTGCCTGTACTTCTGAGAAGAATATGCCAAACAGGAGGGGCCCCAGGACAGAGCAATGAGGCACACCACTCATTACTGGTCTGGATTCGGACATAGATCCCGCTACTCTTACTTTATGGGATCTGTCTGAGAGCCAATTTGTGATCCATCTTGTGACGTAAGGGTTTATGCCCAGGCTAGTGAGCTTATCAATAATACCTGAATGAGGAATGGTGTCAAATGCTTTAGCAAGGTCAAGGTAAGCCGTGTGTACCTCCTTTCCCTTATCTATAGCCTGAGTAACTGTCTCAAAGAAATCCACCAGGTTCAGGAGGCATGATCTGCCCTTGACGAAGCCGAACTGTGTGGGGTCCAGTGACTGGAGGTTCCCAATCTCTCCATTTATGAGTTCCATAATGATTCACTCCATAGCCTTACAGATCAGACTGGTCAGGCTTATTGGTCGGTAGTTCCCAGGGTCAGTTGTGGCCCCACCCTTGTGTAGCGAGACCACCGTTGCCGTGTGCCATTCTATGGGTACATATCCTGTGGAGAGGCTGAGACTGAACAGGGTATTAAGATGCGGGGTTAATTCCTTTTGGAGCTTGCGTATGACACATCCTGGGACACCATCTGGTCCCATGGAGGCAGTGTTTTTAACTTTAGATAGAGCCTTGTTAACTAATGTATCAGTAATAATTGGACTTACACAATCCCCTGGAATGGTAATAGGCCCTGTAGGTGGTGGTGGTGGGGGGGGGTTTGCACTGAACCTGTCAGCCAAGATGTTGGCAATGTCAGAAGGGTCAGTGTATTTTTTTCCATTTTGTACTAGCTCAGAACAGACCTGAGCATTGCCATTTAGGTTTTTGACGTAGCCATAGAAGGCCTTATGGTTATCCTTGGCATCCTTGGCAACTTTCTTTTCAAAGTTAGCTTTAGTTGACTTGATGAGGGCCCTCAATTTCTTACTAATGGTGATCAGGGATGATTTTTCTACTTGAGATTTGGCCTTTTTTTGTATAAGTCTCCTCATTTTATTGTAAAGTTTGCTTATGGCTGGGGTCCACCAGACTGGTTTCTTCTTGCTTGAGGAAGGAGTCTTGGTTTTATTTGGGATAGCACGGTCCATGCAATCCTGAAGATGCATATAGAGTGCCTTGGTGTAGGATTCCGCATCCTGGATATCATTATCCTTCTGCAAGGGAATAGTGAAGCTTTCCACTTCAGATGCAAGTAGTTTGAAGTTTGCTTTGGAAAGGTTTTTGACTATGGTTTCTTTGACTGGGGGAGGTGGAGGGGTGAGGATGTCCAGGGTTATCAGTTTGTGGTTGGATCTGACCAAGGAGGGAGTGATAACGGGTGTGGTACAATGGGCGCCCATATTTGTGATGATTAAATCCAATATGTTGTCCCCTCTAGTGGGGGAACATACTAGTTGTTCAAGGGCATTTGAATTTATAAATTCTATGAATCGCTGAGCATAGGAGTTGGAACATTGGTAGTTCGCCCAGTCTATACCAGGGTAGTTGAAATCACCCAAGATTATGGTGTTGGGTAGGACCTTTATATTTTCCAATGTCTCAGGAATGCAGAGTGAGCATCTTGGGACATGGTGGGCGATCTATAACCGGCTACGACTTGAAATGTGGTTTTGCCTGCTGATAGTTGCGCATGGATGATCTCTGGGGCATCATGCTGCGCTACTAACCTGGAGATATGGGTATCCTTGATGAATATGGATATACCTCCGCCCTTTGTACTGCGATCTGGTAACTGAGGCCGGAAGGTATGATATGAATTGTAACCTGGCAGTGCTGGGGTGCTCTCTTGAGCCTTGAACCAGGTTTCCATCACTGCACAAACATCGATTTTCTCCATGCTGAGGACAGCCTCGAGTGTGTGCATTTTGAGGTTGAGACTTCTGGCGTTGAGTAGCATTACCCTTAGGTTTTTTGTTACCTGTGTTGGTTATGGTGGTTGATTTGTTGATTTGTCCTTTGAGCCTTGCCTAAAAAAGGCACTATGGGGACGGCAAGATTGATTCATTGAGCTAATGTCAATCGAAAATTCCCATATTCAGTAAACAGTCCCTTTCGGTCACATCTCTAACCAATGGTGGTGGGATTCTTTCTGAATTCCAGGACTATCTGCCATAATCATTTAATTTTCATTTCCATTATAAAACCATATTGGTACATTAGTATTATTCCAGCAAAAGCTAAGTGAACCAACAATTCTTCAAGTCTGCAGACACCTACAAAAAGGTGGAACAATAAGGACATAATAAAAGTACTTTGCTGTTTCCTTGAAGACATAAGGCAGACTGCACACAAGCAAAGGAAGAACATATTGCAACAAAGGTGCCAAGGAGGAACAACATAAATGTAGTGTCTGTGGCACAACAGGTAGCACTCTTGCTTTTGGTGCAGAAGGTTGTGGGATCTATTTCAACACTAGGTAGATCAACTGCTGATACTACAGTGAAGCAGGTGCTGCACTCCTGAGTATGCTGTCTTTCATATGTGACATTACACCAAGACCCCATCTGCTTGAGTTGTTGGTAGCTCAGGTGGATGTAAATGATACCACAGCACAAAAGAGTAGGTGAAGTTCCCTGTGCCTTGACTAAATTTTCCTAGTAGTATAAATACCACCTTGAATCTTCCTTGAAAAGAGGCTACTACCTTAGTGGTACTAACCTAGTCAACAAAAGGATAAATAAAGTTAAAAAAAAAAACAAAATATAAATGCCATGTAGACACCATGCAAACTGCATCCAAACCAAGAAGAAATATGCTGTAACAAAGTTACAGTGTACCAGTTTCAAAATTAGCCACTATAGTTTGCAATAATGAGTACCTTACAGGGTCCCATGTAGAAACCATGAGCAAACATGGCAGCATAGCAGCTGTAAAATTAGCCACAACAAATACATCTGTGCATTGGATGAAAATGAATACCTCTTCCTCCTGAAATAACTTAGGCTTGGAGGAATGCTCTGGAGAATGGGTTTCTGGATAATACTTAGAGTTTCTTGAGAGTATATAAGAAAGAATAATATCCAAACCAGGACAGTGGATGCTTTGGTGACATGTAGTCCTATTTAAGGGAAATAGAATGAAGCAATAGTAGTCTTCAGAACTGACCCAATTCTAAATAGTTTCCGCAGGCATTGAAACAGTGAATAAAATGTCTGCCAGCAAGAATGAAAAAAATGAAAAAGAATGGAAAGAAAACTACCAGAAATGTGACAGAGACTCAGAGTACAAGTGTTAAAATAGCTAGACGCAGTCAGCAAAAAGCTGAGCATTATAATCCTCCGCTACCACCTTTGGACATACCAGAACCTTTCAGGTGCATTCCAAAATCATTTTTAATCCATTGCTAGATGACTGGAAGGCTCAAGATGGATGATTGTGTTCCAAAAGACACTTTGAAATGGGTGGGACTGCAGTCATATGTGACAAGATCTGTAAGTACTGTACAAGTACCGGTACCTTGTAAACAGACCTCAAGGCCATCTGTAGCAATTGTCTCCATTAAAGACGGATAATATGACAATAGTGTAAAGTACTCATTGTTATATAAAGGCATGAATTATGCAACACTAACTCACCAATCAGAAGTATTAGGAAAATGAAAAAAAAAAACATGATGCCATGAGACTACTAATGCGTAACTCATGATGTATTTTTTTTTAATTTTCTTAAACTTAAATGTTGCTCAGTTCTGTATCTAATAAGGAAGTGATATATAAGAAATTGTTGGTATGCCTTTCGGCTTTTCCCAGTTAGGGGTCGCCACAGCAGAATTCCGGTCCACTAATGATTAGTAGCTGATTTTTACATGCCGAGTTACCAGCCCTGATGCACAACCTTCAACAAAGGTACGCCCATTCACGCATGTCTCCACGCAGAAGACGCTCTAGCTGAGAATCGAACCGGACAGCATCTTACTGTGAGGCGACAACGCTACCGCAGCACCACCATCACGGGTGATATATAAGAAATTGTATGTAACCTAAATCCAAGCTTAGCTGACCCACACAAAAATGAGAAGGTAATAAATGCAGAATCATTTAATGACACATAATTTCAGAAACGTTAAACAGCTGCATCACACACTTGTGATATAGATTTGAGAGCTGTTTATTAAGAAGAAACTAATTTCATGTCCTTTTCCTCACTAAGCAGAGATTACAAAGAGACAAACAAAGAAAAAAATCACTATAAATAAAATGCTCACTGACAGCTGTGTGTTTTCATATACTGTGACAAACCATTGCTTGCTGCTACACTTTGCAGGTTTCAGTCCTTCAATTACTTATGCTGTGAAGATGAAGTTTGACACCACTCTATCCTTCCCCATGAAGACATTGTAGATGCTGTTCATAATGCATGTGCATTGCGTTGTAGAGACCTGTGACTTACAATCGCCCTTTGCAATTCACGAAACAGTGATAGGGAATGAAGCAAGACCCTGTATGTGCTCTTGGTCTATTGTGTAACAGAAATTTTCCAAGCACCAAGCACATATACTAAAAATCCATCCCCTGATCATGCACAATTCATAAAACCCATAACAGCATTGTTCACATTGGTTCCAATAGTGCAAACTACAAGAGTCCAACAGCATACTAACAGCTGATGTAAGGCTTGCAGATGCAGTGATCTCTCCTCCCCTGCTGCTGTGATGCTCATCAAACAGATCTGAGCAGTGTACTAGCAAATTATATCCCGACTCCCAACATCTCTGTTACACAGCAGAAAAATCCCTACTAGCAACACAGTCTCACACTAAACAAGCAAACCTGCTGTCTCACCATACCTTGTCCAGCCACCTCCATGATTCAGGTGAGCTTCCACCAGTGAGAACTCATACAACACAAGACCCACTCATTATCATAACACAGTAATAGCTCTAGCAGCCTCGACATACAGAGTGACTATAGCTCATTCATTAATCACTGTTGTTCATGTCCACAGTGTACGGCTCTACTCTGTAAGGCAGCTGAGTGTTGTACAGCTTACCTTATCAAATAGCTCCTGTACTTATAAGGCAAGCTAAAGAAAAGCATTAGCCTGACACAGTAATGCTGTATAATGTTGACATGCTATATAGACTTACCTGAGCGCACAGACACCTGCTACATATTAAGCATGTCAGGCATGCTTGTATGCCATTCAGTAAAACAGGAGACTGATTGTGTGCCCCTGGGGGCTACCATAAGTCATTTTTTTTAATTACAGTAGGCCTCAGTGGTATAGTCAAGGTAGGGTGATGAATGCATGTGTGATTCTGTACACTATTTTTACAAACACAATCACCCATCTTTAGGGGTGCACTTCAAAATAACCTCACTGAAGTGTAGTTTGCTGAGGATTATATTTGCCATTTTCTTTAAAAATGCATTAAATCTTCATTGTTTTATGAAACAGTTTTTGAAGATGTACATGTAAGTTAGGTACACTGTGACAGTCCAGGGTTAGGAACACCACTAAGAGGCAATAAGTACAAATAGAAAATGTTAGCTACAGCCCGAAATTAAATTACACTGTAGTCTGATGAGGATTGTATCTGCAGTCTGCTGAGGATTGCACTTGTCATTTTTATATATAATTTCTTTGTTGTATAAGGACAGAGGCATACCTATGTGGGGCAAATGGGATAGCGCAAAGTGTTATGGGGGTGTGATCGGCAGATGCTGATCAGTCTTCAGTGTATTTCTACAAATCACTGCGGTGGTGGTGCTGCGCTAGCGTTGTTGCCTCACAGTAAGACGTTGTCCTGTTCGATTCTCAGCTAAAGCGTCTTCTGTGTGGAGACATGCATGAATGGGCGTACCTTCATTGAAGGTTGTGCATCAGGGCTGGCAACTCGGCACATAAAAATCTACTGCCAATCATTAGCGGACCGGAGTTCCGCTGTGGCAACCCCTAACTGGGAAAAGACGAAAGACACAACAACTTGCATTTACAAATCAATATCAGTAATGTATTTTTGTCGGACAGAACAGGAGTGCTTTAGTCCTCCACCTTTGGGATAAACAGTCACAGTTTTTTTTTTTTTTGGCTTGGTTGACTAGATAGGCTGGACTGCATGCAGAGCCTGTCCGTTATCCAGAACAACATTCCAGATTAGACAGATAGAAGTGGCAGAGATCACCCTCGACAAGGTAACTGATTTCTCATGTATTAATAGCATAAGATTCAGCTACTTTAAGGTTGTTCTTATGAAGACCGGTCTGTCTCCATTGGTTCTCTACCTGTGTCCATCCTTTCTGGGATTATAAAGTTCCAGATCATACAAACATGGGCAATACATGATATGTGACAAGCTGTTCAAGAGTGTCTGTGGTATCCTTACTGTGGGCCATTTTCAGTTGCTCAGTGACGTCTGCATTGTACTCCAGGTCAGTCACATAAACACACACACACACATATACACACACATATATACACACACACACACACACACACACACACACACACACACACACACACACACACACACACACACAGATAATTTATTTATTTGATATGGACACACATGCACACACACACCAAGCAAAACATTGAAACAGAAGTCATCAAGCAGAAATGCTCAAAACGTAAACTATCAAAAAAACAATGCTAGGTATATGTACCAGAAATAAAAGCTGGTATGTGTTTATATGATTTTCAGTCATAAAAGTTGACTTTTATTCTGTTTGGCAAAAGAAAACTTTGACATACAAATGCCAATCAAATATTTGTATGTCTGTGTATCTGTAAAGTCCTTACTGTGGACTACCTGCAGTCTCCCAGTAACATCCTCACTATACTCCAGAGGGAACTGGTTAAATAGACGTGCCAGGTCACTTACAACTGCATTAAAGTCTTGTATTATGCCATCTCTGAACTGGATGACCTAGCTATGGAGAGTTCTGTGGTGAAATAGACCATATGGTAGTCTGACCATAAGACTGATTCTACCATTGTGTCTAGAGTAATGACATCTAATGTCAAGATCAAGTCCAGTGTGGATCCTTTTGAGTAGCAGAGATACTTATCTTAACAAACCTGAATCCTTTAATAAAATCCCTTAATAAATGTTATGAAGTCTTTATTAGGAAACCAAGCTCTTTTGTCAACCTACATGGCAGACTTAATGAGAATGATTCAGAATCAGTTGAGGAACTGCATGAATTTATGCTTGGAAAACATTGACATTCTTGCTGGACATTAAATTTATTTATTTATTTATTTATTTCCAGTTTGATAACCGGGGAAGTCCACTGGGCCCGAAAGCCCGTTTTCAGTGGAGGCCCGGGGAGAAAAGCTCCATAATAATAATACATTACACACATAACACTCTGTGTTCTAACAGCATAACACCTTTAACAATTTCCAAAAACATAGTACATTTGGCAGTATACATAAGAAATTAATATTTTTATGCAACTGTATTGTTAGCATAGAAGAGAGAGATAAAAATAAATTATACATAGATCTTGAATGCAAGAGAAGTAAAACAGAGTAGAAGTGAAGGAGATGCAAAGAATTTAAAGGAGAAGAGATGCCAAGAGGAAGATAAAAAAAAAGAACAGTTAGACTAAGATTCATTTTATGTTTGAGTCTAAAAGTACATCTTATGAAAAGGTAAAAGATACATTTGTGAGACTAGACATGCATGTAGGCAGTGGGAGGAGACGATTTAAAAGGAATAAATAGAGAGTTTAAGCAGGAGAGAGAGGAGATAAAGAAGTAGAGGGAGGGAGCTGAGGAGAGTTTGAAGAAGAGGGACCAGAGGGGGAAAATTGGAACTGGGATGTATTAAGATCTAGGTAGGAAGTATACAATTACATTTCCAGTTTTGGGAGAGGTGAGAATGGAGAAGAGATTTGAATTGTTCATAGCTTGTAGTGACTCTTAGAAGGGAAGGAAGCAAGTTCCATTTTTTTGCTGTAGTATAAGAAAGTAGGAGGTGGCCAGGAGGTCGTTTGGGTTTGTATACTGAAATAAGATTTTGGTGGCCAGATCTTAGGGGCCTGAGAGGAGTGTAGAAGGGCAAGATGTTAGATAATGCAGGGCAAGCAGTGGGCTTAAAAATTAGTTTGTGTGCAGTAGTAAGTTGGAGGTAATCGAGGTGATTAGGGAGTTCTAGCCATTGGAGACTATGGAGGCAGATGCAATGGTGTGTAGAATGAGTGGAGTTAGTAGCGAATTTGGCGATTTTGTAGTAGCAACTTTCAAGTTTTGAGGAGATAGAAGCGGTGAGGTTGGTTAGAAGAGGAGCACCATACAATAGAGAAGGGAGAAGGTAGGTAGTGGCGAGTGTTTGTCTTGTAGCTAAAGAAAGAAAGTTAGCGTTTCTGTAAAGCATACCGAGCTTCTGATGGTTTTTTTTTTATGTTTAGTTGAATATGAGTATTAAATTTTAGGTGTTCATCAATGGTAACTCCGAGTAATTTTGCACAACTAACAACTTCTATTGGGGACTGGGAGAGGCTGGAGATTTTGAAGGATGGCTTATCAAGAGGCAGAGCTTTTGAGGGGGAGAAGAGAATGATATGGGATTTATTGGCATTAAGGGAAAGATGGTTTTGAAGCATCCAATTTTCTGTGGTTGTGAAGGCCAATTGGGTTTTGGCTTGGAGCTCGGGAAGGCTAGGGGCTGAGCAGATAACAGTGGAGTCGTCTGCATATTGTACAATTTGAGAATGAGGAATTGCAGAGTGGAGATCATTGATAAAGACATTAAAGAGCAGAGAGTCGAGAATAGAACCCTGAGGGACTCCGGTAGGGGTAGGTAAGAAGTTCGAGGTACCTGTATTCCATTTCACAGCTTGGGATCTATCTGAGAGATAACCTTTGAACCAAGAAAGGGAATTGTGGGAGAGATTGAGGTTAGAAAGGTGGTTGAGAAGGAGTGTGTGGGATATTGTGTCGAATGCCTTGGAAAGGTCAAGAAGAACAGTGGAGACAATATCTCCAGAGTCACGGGCATGGTTGACAATGTCTAGGAAAGAAAGGAGAGCAGTTATGGTACTGTGGCCAGGCCAAAACCCATGTTGAGTAGGAGTGAGGAGATGGTTATTGAGGAGGTGGGGCATGAGTTGCTGGTGGATACATTTTTCAAGGACTTTTGAAATTGGGGAAAGAATGGCTATTGGGCGGAAGTTAGAAATGCTATTATTTTTGCCTCCTTTATGAAGGGGCAGAATGTGGGCAGCTCGCCAAAGTTTGGGAACATAAGATTCTTGGATGGATCTATTGATGAGAATGCTGATAGGTATGGCGATGCCATCTGCTGCGAGCTTGAGAAAGCGTGATGGGATATTGTCGGGGGCATTGGAGCACGGTTTGAGTTTGGAAAGAAGTTTTTTGATACCGGTGGTAGACACGGGTTGTAGAATAAAAGTGGGAGGGGGTTTATGGGAGCAGGAGTGAGGGGAGGATGGTGAAGAAGGCTTTGGGTTTGGGCTGGGGGTGGAAGTGGAGAAGGATTTAGTCAGTTCAGCTATGGAGCTGGTAAAAAAGGAGTTGAAGAGGGTTGCAATTTCTGTGTCAGTCTTATTGTTGTCTGGACAGGGATTGGATTTAGTACCTGGGTGTAAGAGGGAATTGATGGAATTCCAGAATTTTTTGGGATTGTTTGCGAAATGAGAAGAAACCTGCAGTTTCTTTTCCTAGCCTAGAATGTACTTGGAGGAATTCATCATTTTGCTGGGAATCTGGACACAATATTAACATGGATATAAAACAAATATCTACTTCTGATTGTATTCCATCACAAATACTGGATAATGGAGGTAGTGAGATAAACTGCTGTATTCGCATTGGAGACAAAGGTTGTTGTCCATATTATAAAAATAAGTGGCTTGCTGCAGACTGGCCTTGCACTTGTATACAGTGCCATTTTTGATGCGTACAGTGGTAGCGTTGTTACGTCACAGCAAAGGTTCTCCCGTTTGATTCTCAGCTTGGCTTGGGAGTGCTTTCTGTGTGGAGTCTGCATGTCCTCCCCCTGGTTGGGTAGCGTTCGAAAGACATGCGTGCTTAAATGGGAGTTCCTTCATTGAAGGTTGGGCGTCGAGCTGGTGCCTCGGCGTTTCGTAAAAATCTACTGCCAATCATTAGCGGACCGGAGTTCTGCTGTGGCAACCCTTACCGGGAAAAAGCCGAAAGACAAACAACAACTTATTAACTTTTGAAGAACTGCAGGCTTCCTGGATGATACATACAGACAAGGAGTTCGCCTGCTCACAAACAATTTCACTGTGCTGATAAATGACAAATGCAAACTTTGCTTGTACTTTTGCAAATATACATTTTCTGTACTCCTCTTCTATCCATTATAATAAGAAGCCATGGCTGGCTGAAGACTGAGTAAGAACAAAGAGAATTAAGACATATTTTTATTCATATTGTGAGTAGCTGTTGAAGGGAGAGATGTGTGTGAGACAGTTTCATCTTTTTTTCAGGGAGTAGTAGGTTGTATTTTTACTTTAGGTTAGATGAAGATTAAAGCACCACATTATATCGCTGACTCGTTTTTTACACTTTTAATTCCAAGAGATTAAGGAACTGTGTATATGTGAAGGTATATGGGGTGACTTTAAATTCCAGTGGGAGGTCTTGGCATCCTTAGTGTTGTCATATTACAAAGATTTACATAGCTATTGACCTAGATAAACACACCTAAAACATCCATATATACAAAATAAAAGGTTACTAACATCTGAGTCACGTAAAGCTTTATTAAGTCAGCATATATCTCACATTTATTATCTGCTTTTTTAACACAAAACACTCCTCAAATGTTAAGTACTTCTGTAACATACTATATATATATATATATATATATATATATATATATATATATATGTGTGTGTTTGTGTGTGTGTGTATTAAGACATGAAACAGTGTTGAATGAGATAACAAACCTGAATTTGTGGAATTGTAAGTAAGTTGGTAGCTATCTTCATTGGATGAACGAACTAAAGGGGCATTGAGGCAGCCTAACAGCTCCTTTGCTATTGTTTCATTTTTTTTTAAATTTTTGATAGGGTACTTCCAACAATCGATTCTTCATAAGTCTATTAGCAGTTTTGACTTACAGATTATAGATGTAGTCCAGGCATCAGTCTATAATATGTAAATACGACATGTATAGATTCATCAAGTATAAAGGTAATGCTAAGACAAGCTAGTAAAAAAAAAAAAAAACGCAAAACTGCACAGCAACAACCACGAATCCTAGGCACAGCACTCTAGTTCCAAAGCAAAGTACACAAGGTAGCAATAGATGTACTTTAATGTCTTTAAGTGTACAGAAATATAATCCACTTTTCGTCAACACAAATAGTTCGACTTCTTCAGAAACAGTACAAATACTAGTGTTAAAACAGGTTACTTAAATATACAATTAATTCAGTCACATGGCAAAATAAATTAAGGTTTAAAGCCATACAACATAGAATGCCAAAAATATATATATGTCAACTGTGTCTTAGCTCAAAAATGAATTTTAAAATGAATTTTAAAAACTGTCATTCACCTCAATTAATCACAAACCTCTCTCCAAGAGACATATAGATAAAAAATTATTCAGTATATACTGATTTAAATTGATTTAAATACATCCATAAAAATAATGGATGTATGAGTATATGTATAAAGCAATATAATGGAAACTTGTTAATAAATGTACTATTAAAAAATTCAATGAATTATAAACCAAATAAAATAAAATAAACCAAGATAAAAAATACAGTATATATATGTGCATAATATATAAATGCACATAAAACATATACATATAAAAATATATATATAAAATATAATATATAATATATATATATACACATGTATATGCATTATGGGTGTATGCGTGTGTATGTAAGTAAGTATAATACATAGATGGATAAATACATCCATCTAATAATATTAAAAAAGACAAATATACAAGAATACACTTCCTAACTATCAAATAATATACTGTATAATACATACATAATCATAAATGTACAAATACATAAAACACCACTGTGTGGATCGGGTATATACCTGTCTATACTCAAATATAAATATAATAAATATAGTGTGGATATCTGAATCCAAAAAATTCTAAATATAAAAAATACAAATAGTGTATAAGTATATAAATCCACTAGCGACTAGGTAAAAACCCAAATATAAGAATAATCAACAATCAATAATATATAAATATATAATATTATAATAATATATTATATTATAATAATGCTAATAATATTAATAGTATCAATAATATCAGCTAGTTAAACCTATCTAGCCAGATTTTTTAATCTCAGAATACACATAATATTACTCATTTCGTTAATTCCTGGGTATTGGCATGCATTCAACCTCAGTTGCCAGAGAAGTTCATTCCTTTCTAATTTTAATGACTCTGGTCCACCCCTTCCATCACTACTCAATTGATCTATAACTCTAAAACTAAATTGATGCCCCTCATTTTCATGAATATGCTTAGCCAACGCATTTTCTAATTTATTTTTACTAATACTATATATGTGTTCATAAATTCTCTCTCCCAGCTTCCTATCGGTCTTACCTATATAGAAAGCTGGGCATAAAGTACATTTGGCCAGGTAGACAACCTGTTTGCTGCTACAATTATATCTCCCATTGGAAATATATTTCCTGTCACCTATAATAAAACTATTTCCAGTGTCAATGTACCGACAAAACCGGCACATATTGCATTTATACATGCCTTCCTTGTATGTACGTGGTTTGCTCCTGGATTCAAGAATAGTTCGCAAATTAGATCCACGTCTGTAAACTACTTTTGGTATAGGTGGGAAACTTCTCCTGAATTTACTGTCTCTCATCAATATGTCCCAATTTTTCACTATAATGTTTACTATCTTATATGAATCCACATTAAAGGTACAAACAAAGCTATAAGGATTAAACAGTTCATTCTCTGTCCTAGTCCATTTCCTACTCATACCACTATTATTCAGAATAGGGGTATAAACTCCAGTAGTTCTCTTATATTTTACCTCATTAAATATCTCCAAAATCAAATGCCTTGGGTATCCTCTCTGTATGAAATAAGAGTACAGGAGTTTACATTCATCTTCAAATTCCGTATCCTTAGTAACCATCCTTGCAGCTCTAACCACTTGGCCTTTCACTACTGATTTTTTCTGAAAGGTAGGGTGACAGCTAGAATAATGAAGGAACATATTTGAATAAGTCTCTTTACGATAAATCTTCGAAACATACACTTTCTCTTGATAATCCTTCCTTAAATCAATATCTAAATAAGAGATTCTGTTCTTATCACAATTTGATGTAAATCTCAAAAAGGTAGTACTGGAGTTAAACATTACTAACATATTTTCCAGCTCGTCTGTATTGCCTTGGAAGAGGATAAATATGTCATCTAAAAATCTAGTATAAAATTGAATTAGATCTTTATACGCTAGATTTTTTAACACAAACTCCCTCTCCCAGTAGGCCATTACCAGGTTAGCAAAGCTAGCACCACAGGGAGAACACATTGCCACTCCTACTTTTTGATGGTATATATCATTATTAAAAAGTACATAATTATAAGATAGCACTGTGTCTATTAATTCTAACACTAGTGCAATCTCATTCTGGGGGGCTCCGAGGATTTTCATCATGTGTCCTAACCACTCAATCCCCTCATGGTGTGGTATAGATGAATATAAATCTTTCACATCTACTGTGACAAACAAAACTTCCGCCCTGAACTCAAGGTTATTAATATGTTCAAGAAATGACCAAGAATCCTTTGAAATTTGGCTTTCATTTTTTATATATTTCTTTAAGATATTGTCAGCCACTTTAGCACATGTATATGTGATACTATCCCGGCCATCAACTATCTGTCTCATAGGTGGATCCAATATACATTTATGTAATTTCGGGATACCAAAAAGGATTGGTATCCTAGGTGCAGGTTGAGACATATAGTTATATAATGTCTTATCTATCCTTGCCTCTATGTACAATTCTTCTATAAACGCTCTCACTTTACTGTATGCACTATTCAATTCATTTCTAGATGCTTCCACATATGTGTCACTATTAAGGATGGTGAGCATTCTGGTATTATAATCATCTATATTCATGATGGCCAAACCACCTCCCTTATCCGGTTTCATAATACGGACCGAGGCATGGCTTAGATATTTCAAGTTATCTCTGTCCTCTCTACTTATATTATACTGGTTGTTCTTTAACTGTCCTGGTACATGTGATGTTTTCGCAAAATTGCGTAGATCTAACTCACTGACCTGTTCAAAAAGTGCTAATAATGGGTGTAAGGGTGGATTATACACACTGGAAACATAATAATCTGTGTTCTTATTCATATCCACTCCCATTAATGCCAAAAGGTTCAATTTCCTAGTAAAAAGTTTTAAATCAATTAATGTATTAGCCAAATCCAGTCTAGTACTAGGAACGAAAGTATAACCTTTAGCTAGTAATTCAACAATTTCTGGACCTAGGGTTACATCAGAATAATTATATACTTTAAAGTCCTCGTTGTGGTTAACAACAATATTACATTTATGAGCAGTAATGTTCAGTAGATTAGTGTTGGAACCTGCTACCATTTGTTCCTCTTCCTGTTCCTGGTTGGTCTCGTTTTGGATGGAACAAAGTTCGAGGCCCGGTTCTGAAAATTCCTTTGGTTTGAATTCACAGCTTGTTCATTTTGATTTTGTTTATTACTACTGCTAACACCATTATTATTATCAATAGGTGCTAACCTATCACTCTGATGAATGGCACCTGTGTTAGCATCATATTCACATTCATCTAATTGGTTATTCACAGTAGGAGACACTACACAATTTTGTTCCTGGTTTTGTACTGTAACATTGGTAGCTACATTCATAACAGGCACAGCTTGATGTACTAAGGGCTTAGGATATGCTTTACCTACTTCATAATCCTTTACATCACGCCTTATTTTTTTTTTGACCCTGGTAACATTAATCTTTGACAAATATTGGTCAGTGCTTTCGAAGATATGGTTATACTCAAACCGATATCTAGAGAAATCACAATGATGTTTAATCTCTAAATCTAAGTGGTTAGTTTCCGCTAACAGCTCGTCCACAGTTACTTGGTAATGAAAGCAAAAAAGTTCCAATAATTCAAGTCCATGCTTATCAAACAAGTTGACAAGTGCTTTGTGAAAGTCAGAGCCATCTACAAGCCCCATAGGGTATTGCCATAGTCTTAAACCTTTCGGTATTATTTTCAAATTAATACATTCACGAAAGTACGCTATTTCAAGCTGTACCTTCCTGAGTTTACACAGCTTCTCATCGAGGAGGTTAAGTTTAGCTTTTAAATCAATTCTTACCTCTTCGGTACTTTCCGTGATATTATTAGAGCTGGTGTTAGATCCAGTAAATGAAAATGACCTATTCACCCATATATCCAGGTTTTGCGTGGTTAAAGGGGTAGAATTTGCTGATTGAGGCATAGCGTTCGATATTGCCCCTAGACCCAGTTCGCCAACAGTAGTAACGCTTCCACGGAACGCAGAGCTATCAGAATCCTTTTTGGTATCCCGAAATTACATAAATGTATATTGGATCCACCTATGAGACAGATAGTTGATGGCCGGGATAGTATCACATATACATGTGCTAAAGTGGCTGACAATATCTTAAAGAAATATATAAAAAATGAAAGCCAAATTTCAAAGGATTCTTGGTCATTTCTTGAACATATTAATAACCTTGAGTTCAGGGCGGAAGTTTTGTTTGTCACAGTAGATGTGAAAGATTTATATTCATCTATACCACACCATGAGGGGATTGAGTGGTTAGGACACATGCTGAAAATCCTCGGAGCCCCCCAGAATGAGATTGCACTAGTGTTAGAATTAATAGACACAGTGCTATCTTATAATTATGTACTTTTTAATAATGATATATACCATCAAAAAGTAGGAGTGGCAATGTGTTCTCCCTGTGGTGCTAGCTTTGCTAACCTGGTAATGACCTACTGGGAGAGGGAGTTTGTGTTAAAAAATCTAGCGTATAAAGATCTAATTCAATTTTATACTAGATTTTTAGATGACATATTTATCCTCTTCCAAGGCAATACAGACGAGCTGGAAAATATGTTAGTAATGTTTAACTCCAGTACTACCTTTTTGAGATTTACATCAAATTGTGATAAGAACAGAATCTCTTATTTAGATATTGATTTAAGGAAGGATTATCAAGAGAAAGTGTATGTTTCGAAGATTTATCGTAAAGAGACTTATTCAAATATGTTCCTTCATTATTCTAGCTGTCACCCTACCTTTCAGAAAAAATCAGTAGTGAAAGGCCAAGTGGTTAGAGCTGCAAGGATGGTTACTAAGGATACGGAATTTGAAGATGAATGTAAACTCCTGTACTCTTATTTCATACAGAGAGGATACCCAAGGCATTTGATTTTGGAGATATTTAATGAGGTAAAATATAAGAGAACTACTGGAGTTTATACCCCTATTCTGAATAATAGTGGTATGAGTAGGAAATGGACTAGGACAGAGAATGAACTGTTTAATCCTTATAGCTTTGTTTGTACCTTTAATGTGGATTCATATAAGATAGTAAACATTATAGTGAAAAATTGGGACATATTGATGAGAGACAGTAAATTCAGGAGAAGTTTCCCACCTATACCAAAAGTAGTTTACAGACGTGGATCTAATTTGCGAACTATTCTTGAATCCAGGAGCAAACCACGTACATACAAGGAAGGCATGTATAAATGCAATATGTGCCGGTTTTGTCGGTACATTGACACTGGAAATAGTTTTATTATAGGTGACAGGAAATATATTTCCAATGGGAGATATAATTGTAGCAGCAAACAGGTTGTCTACCTGGCCAAATGTACTTTATGCCCAGCTTTCTATATAGGTAAGACCGATAGGAAGCTGGGAGAGAGAATTTATGAACACATATATAGTATTAGTAAAAATAAATTAGAAAATGCGTTGGCTAAGCATATTCATGAAAATGAGGGGCATCAATTTAGTTTTAGAGTTATAGATCAATTGAGTAGTGATGGAAGGGGTGGACCAGAGTCATTAAAATTAGAAAGGAATGAACTTCTCTGGCAACTGAGGTTGAATGCATGCCAATACCCAGGAATTAACGAAATGAGTAATATTATGTGTATTCTGAGATTAAAAAATCTGGCTAGATAGGTTTAACTAGCTGATATTATTGATACTATTAATATTATTAGCATTATTATAATATAATATATTATTATAATATTATATATTTATATATTATTGATTGTTGATTATTCTTATATTTGGGTTTTTACCTAGTCGCTAGTGGAGTTATATACTTATACACTATTTGTATTTTTTATATTTAGAATTTTTTGGATTCAGATATCCACACTATATTTATTATATTTATATTTGAGTATAGACAGGTATATACCCGATCCACACAGTGGTGTTTTATGTATTTGTACATTTATGATTATGTATGTATTATACAGTATATTATTTGATAGTTAGGAAGTGTATTCTTGTATATTTGTCTTTTTTAATATTATTAGATGGATGTATTTATCCATCTATGTATTATACTTACTTACATACACACGCATACACCCATAATGCATATACATGTGTATATATATATATTATATATTATATTTTATATATATATTTTTATATGTATATGTTTTATGTGCATTTATATATTATGCACATATATATACTGTATTTTTTATCTTGGTTTATTTTATTTTATTTGGTTTATAATTCATTGAATTTTTTAATAGTACATTTATTAACAAGTTTCCATTATATTGCTTTATACATATACTCATACATCCATTATTTTTATGGATGTATTTAAATCAATTTAAATCAGTATATACTGAATAATTTTTTATCTATATGTCTCTTGGAGAGAGGTTTGTGATTAATTGAGGTGAATGACAGTTTTTAAAATTCATTTTAAAATTCATTTTTGAGCTAAGACACAGTTGACATATATATATTTTTGGCATTCTATGTTGTATGGCTTTAAACCTTAATTTATTTTGCCATGTGACTGAATTAATTGTATATTTAAGTAACCTGTTTTAACACTAGTATTTGTACTGTTTCTGAAGAAGTCGAACTATTTGTGTTGACGAAAAGTGGATTATATTTCTGTACACTTAAAGACATTAAAGTACATCTATTGCTACCTTGTGTACTTTGCTTTGGAACTAGAGTGCTGTGCCTAGGATCCGTGGTTGTTGCTATAAAGGTAATGCTAAGCATTTTCTTTAAATGTTTAATGAGAGCATAGTACTGTGATATTTTCAACTGGCATTTCACAGCAACACTCAATTGTTTGATTGTATGCAGGCCAAGGGAGGTAACTTAAGTATCACATTTTTAAATTCACAACCTAGTGGAGGTGGAAAAGGCCATTGATGCAGCCAGTTAGGGCACAGGTGAGGTCTGGTAATGGTTGGTTATTAGTACAAGATCAGGACACTTTGGACCCCCAAGACTTATAACTACCACTGCTGTAAAGCTTCTGGCAATTTGATTCCACTAGAACACAGTAACAGCAGCAGTCCATTCACACCTACTTTAAGCGCAATGCCTGTCTTCGATGTTTTACTAGATGGCTTTTAGCTTATAGTGCATCTCCATTCATAATATATATTTTGTTACCTACCTGTTTTGCTGTTTTTATTGTTGCATACTTACTATAAGTTAATAATAATGTTCTTACTTTTGTATTAATTTCCTGAGTCATGGTTAAAAAGACAAATAAGTGACAGTCTACACTGTTTCCAAATAAATGAATAAATAAAAATGGATCCAAATAGTGTCTGTGTACTGAACTCCTGAGAAGCTAAATAGCTGATAATTCTTCAGCAAGCATCAAGGTGACATGGATGGGAGTTGTAGAATCTCACAGATCACCAGATTGTCACCAAGTATTTGGAAGTTTGGAAGTGAGTTGAAATTGTAGGATGACCATAGTTGCTCACATTCAAGAAAGAGTGTCTCGACTGTTCTGAAGATTATGAGTAAGAAGACAAAACACAACACACATAAATTAGTTTGTTTCAAAAGTGTGAATAAATTTATATAGCCACTATTACTTTATCTTTGTGCAGATGCCAGTCATAATAAAAAAATAGCTTTGTTGCATAGATCAAAGTTTACCACATGTGCTTTTATGTGCCATATCATGCAACAGCCAGTTTGGGGTAATGTGACACTGTACCAGAATATTCTGAACATAGTTATTGTTATTTGTTTATTTATTTTGTAAGCTTGATAGTAATATTGTTTTGAGGGCTACTATATTTGGTGTAGAACATGCAGTGGTTTCACAGTGACTGATAATGGATTTCTATACTGTGTAGGAGTACACAGTTCTGAAAGTTGACATATATGCATCATTTAAAATACAGTGACATGTAAAATATGTAAGTATCAACTAAGAAGTGTTTTGCCAGAAAAGTATATCCATGGGAGGTAATGCATGAGTTACAGAATGCAGTGTGAATGTGTATTTTATTGCCCATATCTTGAAGTACTTAACACTGTCGTGATAGGAATTGCTGAAAGTGAGAATCCATAATTTACTTGGGTAAGTTTGAGGTGTCAACATTTTTCCCCCCAAGATGATCTATACACAGGTATTCCATTGTTCATATTTTTTTATTTATGTGGATTGTGTTTATCGAAATTGCATTAAATTATCAGTTGAGCACAGGTGTTAGAGAATTAATTTTTGTTAAGGGTCACGTGATTCTTCAGTCACTTAGACTTACTGCAGTAATGTGCACGTCTTTAAGCACAGGAACAGAAATATGTATTCTCTAGCTACACGTTCTGTAGGTAAGTGTACTGATTTTGTAGGGGTAATTCACTGCTGATGTAATGTTATAAGAATAAATATTCTGTTGGTGGCAATATTCTGCTACATCTGCACAGTGAAAATGCAAGGAGTGATGAAACAGGTCACTGTTTCGTCAAGGTTCTCATTTATGTGCACTGGGAATAAGCCCTGTTCTAGAACTTCTGTGCACAACAGCCTCACTGCATATATTTCACCACAGGTGTGAAAAGTGTTTATGAAACTGCACAAAACACTCAGTGCACTAGACACAGTTTATAATAAACTCATTTCCAGGTCCATTTCATTTCCACAACAGCAGGTTTGATTATTCTTACTACTGGGGAGCCTGCTGTGACACTGTGCAAACCCATCGATAATGCAGTGCATGGCTTTAGCTTTGTCAATGCACTTACATATTCATGCGTCACAAATTCCAGCTAAAAGTTGCTCCACAGGGGAAAAAAATCAGTTTTGTGAGTGGAAGAGCAGAGATGTCTGTGGGGCTGTTAGGTTCCTTGAAGTAGGTAAAATTACTCCTTTTTTTTTTTTTTTTTTTTTAATAAATAAACAGAAGTGTTTCTGATACAATGCTTATTTAAGGACTGTGGTGGTGCTGTGGTAGCGTTGCGCCTCACAGTAAGATGTTGTCCTGTTCGATTCTCAGCTAAAGCGTATTCTGTGTGGAGACGTGCGTGAATGGGCATACCTTTGTTGAAGGTTGTGCATCAGGGCTGGCAACTTGGCACGTAAAAATCTACTGCCAATCCATAGCGGACCGGAGTTCTGTTGTGGCGACCCCTAACTGGGAAAAGCCGAAAGACAACAACAACAACAACAACTATAATGTATACCATAAGAAGACTCATGCTCACTAAAGGTGTAGATAGTATAAAATGCAGAATGGGCAACACTGTTAGCATAGTCATAAGACAAGAGTTGGGGGCCTGGTCCTGATTTCCAGTCACTGTCTCTGTGGAATTGTCATGTTCTTTCTGTTTGTGTGTAGGTTCCCTTTACATGCTGTAGTTTCCTTCCACTTCCCAAAAACATGATGGATAGTTGATTATTCTAAAATGTCCCTGCATATTGCATTTCCCCTGCCATTGCTGCCTGGATAGTGGTTGAAAACCATTAGACGACCAGTTCACTTATTCATGTAACAAAATAAATAAAATAAAAGTGGCTTGGGTGCATGCTGTATACAGACAATGTTATGTTTGCGTTAGAAACTATCAGTGATACAAAACACAAAATTAACAAAATATGTTTGTTAGGTTTACATAATATAATCTTAAAACAGTCCTGGTAAACTTAGGATTACTAAAATTAAAACTGAAACTCGATCAGACATTTCATACCATAAACAGTTACCTCTGATTAGGCAAAAATAAGCTTTGCTTCTATTTATAATATTGCAAATTCTGACACTTGCTATAGCATGAATTAAGTATTCATGGGTGCCTCTGCCATCCATACCTATGATACATAGATGGATAGATAGACAGACAGACAGATGCAGATTCAGTGGTCACTGTACCTTGGAGTCAGGGGAATACTTGAAAAATCTCATATACCACAGTCTTGAACTCAGCATATGTTCCCAACCATCACATGTAACGTAAGGAGGGCCACAATTATGGTTCTAACAAGCACAAAGGGCTCCAAGTATCACACCAATCACCAGACCAAGAGATAAAAGAAGAACACATTTTAATTAGTAAGCTCATATTAGTTGAAAGGTGCATTTATTTAATCTCCTCACTGAAGAAAGTAATAAGCAAACACTTTAATTTTAGTTCTGTTTGTTTCAGTGAAATGCCCCCTCCCTGAGATTAGACTAATTTAGCATTGTACCCTGGGGTTTGTTCTACAGTCATTGGTAACAACTTTAGCAGTAGTGGCCTTTGGCCTGTAATACATAGAGAAAGTATTACAAAAAACTACAAACAATGAGTGTGATAACGTTATAGTGCTGCACAGATCATCTTTTTCCTTTCTACTGACAAGCATTTTGGTGGTCAAATATAAACTGCAAGACAAAAAAATCATGCAACATTATTAAACATGAGCTATAATAGCAGTGCCTGCTGACTGGTACATCTGTGTGAGATCCAGAATTTTTTTATTACAGATATTTGTAATTCACTCAGGTAGTGCTAGCCAACTGGTGGTGTGAATCTTGGCTCTAGATGATTACCACTGTTGAACTGACTCCCCGACCTCATTTGGAAAAATGGGGAAAAGGGATTCCGGATGGATGGATGGATCTGTAATTCAATAATTTCAGAATGGGAAAAGAGACAAGCACACCTAGTGCACAAAAATGAAACATTCAAAATATGTTAAATCAAGCAGTAAAATTCTGCTGTGTTGTGGGTTTACCAAAAAGAAAAATAAATCCATGTACTGCTGTACTAAGTATATAATTTATAAGCAGTGGATTTTGAATATCAGTTCAGTTCTCCACAGTATGGCTTTTGTTGCATTGTAGACAGTGGTAGTTGTGTCAGGGGGATTAAATGTGCACATAGAGGAGACACCATGGTCGGACTGTAGATGTATCTGCTTAGGTGTTTAAAGTCCCTTGTCACAATCTACCATACCAGATGATTAGGCAGATTAGATGACCAGTATAATGCAGGATAAATGCAAGGCAGTCACATGAGTCAGTCCCTAGTCTCTTACTACAATAGAAAGGGCAAGACCATTCTTCTTGATATGTCACAGATTACATTGCAGAAGGACAAATAAAGTATTTTCCTTGTAGTGTATGTTGAGCACAAAAGGAATGATTTGAGGTTTGGCAATGATGGATTATGAGGAAATGTATGGCAGCATAGGTGTACTACAAACGAGACCAGCATCGTGTATTAGTGGAATTAAATGTGATGAAGAGCACAACAGCACAGGGCAGTTACTAATAATTAGGAAAGTAGAATAGAAGTTTGGAGCAGTGGTGATAGATAACAGGCATAGACCAGTATCAGAAGGCAGTTCAATTATGCAAGGTCTTCATCAAGAGTCATACATGTCTGGACTAAAGCACTTTGTAGTTTTTCAATGACAGAAGGTATGCCACAAATCTAAAAGGTTAAGGTGGATAGTGTACAGAAAGATGCAAATTAATAAGGTAAGTATGCTCAGGTTTAAAAAAACTGGATATGAAGAAATCATATGAATGCTGTTTTCCATTATGGGTTAAGCAATTTACTGAGCTTAGAGTCATTGCTGGCACTTACATATCAGTATAACAAATCTGAGTTATAGTGCATTGGATACAGGAGAAGTGGAGTCTATTGAATCTGTCAGTTTGTTGTAACTACCCCAAGGGTACTACCTCTGTTCTATCCCAACCCTCTACAAACTCCTTGTTATTTTAAGGCCTCATTTGTTTTAGTTTCTACAATAATGGATAATTAATTCTACCTGGCAATCACTCTGTCTGTGGAAAATTACTTCCTTATATTAATATTCAGAATCAGAATCATATTTATTGGCCAAGTATGCTCACATACAAGGATTTTGATTCCAGTATTGATGGCTCCTCAAGTATGAATTACATAAATGACATACATACAGCTGTTAAAAACAAGACAAAAAATGTAAATATACATGTCTACTTCAAATGAACAAAATCCCACATACCCAAAAACGACATTGCTGAGACAAGATCTCTGAAACCTTAGTTTAAAGAACGATCATATTGTTGAAACTTTTCCTACAGTAAGTATCCAGTTGACCAACATGTAACAAAGAAATACACCACACTATCTCCAACCCACCCTCCAATGTGAAGGGCTGCACCCCCCCCCCCCACACCCCACTGAACTAAATATACCATATCCAGGATCGCACTACAGTGGTGTAAAGGGCAAATTTCTCAATAAGAAAAACAAACTCAGCAACGTGCCGTATAGTATATAAGTTTAATAACTCAGAAACAGCAAAGCTTTCAGATTCTCACACAACCTTTCCTCAGCACAGAATAAAATCATTCAAATATAACATCCTTAAATATTCATTCTCAAAACAGCACAGCCAATAATATTTTAAAAGCAATTAAACAATTCATTTAAAATTCCAATCACTATCACTTCAGACATAACTGCTTATGTTAAGAACTGGTTAAAGGGTTACTGTTTGGTTGAAACCTGGTGGGTTATCAGCTTGCAACTGTAAAATCCATTCATATTCCTTAAGCTCAAGTCTTTTACTCAAATTGCCACCTCTCATACTTTTATTAACCATATCTATAACCCTAAAACTAAAAACATGTGTTGGACCATTGTTGTTAAGGTGTTTAACCAACACTATACCTCTCAACCTCTTAGCACAAGAAATCTGGACAACGCCAAATGAAATGGAGGGACAAAGGCCCAAAAATAGGGACATATTTTAAATATTGCTCTTATAAACTTAGAACGTTGTTAGAGTTACAGGGCTTGTTTTAACATACATTTTCTGAAGGATTTGAATTCTGAAACTCAAATTTATGTCATTATTTACTGACTTCAGTCCTCAGATCATCCCAGTGATTTGCCAGAAAACCACAAATTTTATGAGCAACAGACCAAAAATATGAGCCAAAAATGTGGACATTCTGCAAAATCTGTACAGTTGAGAGGTACGGTCAACACACTAGGCAAAACACTTAAAATCATATGTTTTCTTCATAACAGGATGTATAAAACTTCAATCCTTATTAATAGCATTGCAGCAGTAGCAGTTATGGCAGGGATAAATGCTAGTCTTATTAAACTGTTTAGATATTATAGCAGGCGTAATGAACTTGTAACATAAGAGCTGTTTTAGGTTCGAACAATTGCGGTAGGCAAATCTAGGCTGAGTACCTACAATATTTTGTAACTCGGGCATAGTTTTTAAAATGTCCCAGTTCCTAGTTATGCATTATTATCTTCCTCACACCATCAGTACATCTACCATAAGTGGTGGAGTAATGTAATGTACCACTTACATCAGAACTAGTCATTAATCTAGTCCCACTAACATTATTACTAAAATACGGTTTGGCGTCAGTATAACTCATTGCCATAACATCCCTGTTCATATTTGCCAATAATTCGTCATTATAATCCCTGTCTTTAAACTCACCTATCACTTCTTCATTTGTTTCACACATTTGTCTAAATCGGTATTCAGCCTACTGGTGCGTAGAAATTGTCCCTTGACGATACCTTTAAAAACATGTGGTGCATGCATGTTCCTAAAATGTAAATATTTGTTCCTATATACAGCTTTTCTATAAACAGATGTATGAATTTCATTCCCATCAAACATGAGCTCAACACCTAAGAACTTGTACATGAGGTGGATATCAAGAAAGTAAAAAATCTGTGCTATTATTTAGATATTCAATAAACTTAACCAAGTCATTATGCCCACTCTCCCAAATACGAAAGACACTGTCTATGAAATGTTTAAAAAAGCTAACCTTATTTGAAAAACACTCAGGACCATTATAACTATATATTCATTTTCCCATTTATCAACCCCCAAGTATGCGTAGCTGTTAGCAAGTGGGGTCACCATTGCCACCCCCGAAACCTGGTGGTAAAACTTATTATCAAAAATAAATACATTATTTTCCAAAACAAGTACAAGTAGTTCACAAATAGTCTCAATTTGTCTGCTAAGAAGCTGGCCATGGTTATATAACAATACCCTTATTGACCTAATACCATATTAATTCGGGATCATAGTAAAAAGGGACTTTATATCTAACACAACCAATAAAAATGGAATCCTTCTCCTATCAATGAACCACACATTCAGTTGTCTCAGAAAATCACCAGAATCCTTAATATAGCTTTTTACATATTTAAGATACTTGCTTAACAGGTTTTGGAAATATAATGAGACAGGTTCAGTAGACCGTCCTTTCCCTGAGACTGTAGGTCTCATGGGAGTCTTTTCAACTGATTTATGAACTTTTGGAATCCCATATAGGATGGGTATAATTGGGCAGAGAACAGTGATAAAATTAAAAAGTGTCAGTATCATTCATAGTGTTCAGATTAAAAATTGAAATAGTAATAGCACTTATCAATCTATTTATATCAGAACCAGATATCTCCTTAAAAGCATGTTGGTCAGAGAATTAAATACATTGAATCCAAGTAATCACTCATCCATTAAAACAATGCCCTCCCCCTTGTCCGCTTCCTTAATTATAATATCATTATCCCTTTGTAAATGCAACAAATGCTTGCCGCTCTTTATGAGATAAATTATAAAATTTCATAAACGCATTTCTATTTTCATAACACTTCTATAAATGCAACATATATCATGAAATGCACTAACCACAGGATGACTAAAAGGTACAAAAGTACTTGTTTGTTTGCAAATACCAGTTTGTGACACCATAGAATCCTTAAAAGCTAATTTTAAATTTAGATTCCAAGTAAATAATAATAATAATAATAATGTCAGTAAGTGTATCCATTATATTGTCAGTATTTGCAGGCACAAATTTCAAGCCCCTGTTCAACAGGGACAAGTCAGCTGGAGACACTGTTACACTTGATAAGTTAATGACCGAGTGGTTATTCATTATACCTGTTGTTGAGCCCTGCTCTTTGTCCAAGGACCGCTGCATGTTCTTTCTCTTCTTCAGTGTTGTGAATGTCTCTTTAATGGCTCCCTTTTTCTCTCAACAATTTCCACCGGCAGTTTCAGTTGAAGAGTAAGGGAGCCATGTTGAAAATCTGTCATAGTGTTATTAGAATCAACTGGAACCAGCGGTGGAACGGGCAGAACATCATGGGAGGTACCAGGATTGTTATCACCACTCCCATTGGTCACAAGTGTAGTATCATCAGTTGAAGGGCAAATTTGCTGCATTTGGCTTAAAGGCACACTGATATCATCTAAGGTGTACATTGAGTCCCTTTTATTAGCATTCACAGTTCTGTTCACTATTCTGTTTCCATGAATTTGCTGAATTTTGCTTAAAGGCACACTGACATCATCTAAGGTGTACACTGTGCCCCTTTTATTAGCATTCTCAGTTCTGTTCACTGTTCTATTTCCATTCTTATTGTTATTCTGTTTATCAGCACCATTTTATTTTGGCTATGAAAAACTATGATTATTAGAGAAATCACTAACGTCCCTATCCAGTTTACAACGTTTAGGTTTTCTAAACGTTCATCATATTTATGCAATCTCTCCAACATTTTATTAGTGAAAAGGGCATATTTCCCCATGTTGGCCAACTGGATACTTACCATGGGAAAAGTTTCGGCAGTATGATCACTCATTAAACTAATGTTTTGGAGATCTCGTTTCGGTTTCGGTAATGTTGTCTTCGGGTAAGTGGGATTTCATTCATTTGAAGTAGACTGAAGAATTTGAAGAATACCTGGCCTAATAAGCTGAATTAGCCATTTATGAGCTTGATGGCCTGTGGAACAAAACTGTTCTTATATCTGCTTGTTTGGGTGCGTATTAATCTATAACGCTTGACTGATGGTAATAATTCAGAAGGATGGTGGCCTGGGTGTGAAGGGTCGGTGATGATTTTCCCTGCACATTTCATGACTGTGGAATAGCACAGTTCATGTAAGGAGGGCAGACTGGCACCAATGATATTTTCTGCAGACCTGACTATTCGATGTAACCTGTTTTTGTCATGTTTAGACACAGATCCAAACCACACTGTTATGGATGAGCTGAGAACAGACTAATTGACTGCTGTGCAGAACTGAGTTAAAAGCTTCTGTGGGAGATTGAACTTCCTCAGCTGTCACAGAAAGCACATTTGCTGTTATGCCTTTTTTATGATGTACTCTACATTGGACTCCACTTCAAGTCCCGGGAGATTATAAACTTGAAGTTTTTCTACAACTGACACAGCAGTATTAAATATAAAGAGGGGGGATAATATTGTAGTACCAACCCTAAAGTCCACTGTCATCTTCACAGTTTTAAGAATGTTCAGCTACAGGTTATTCTGACTACGCCAAAGGGCCAGCTGCTCAACCTCCTGTCTGTATGCAGACTTATCACCATTCCTGATGAGCCGAGTAATGGTTGTATCATCCATGTATTTAATAAATTTGACAGAGGGGTCTTTAGAGGGGTAGTCATTAGTGTATATGGAGAATAGCAGTGGGGCGAGCACACATCTCTGGGGGACACCCGTGTTAATCATGCGATAGCTAGATGTAAATTTCCCCAGTTTTACCTGCTGCTTCCTATTGGTCAGAAAATTTGTGATCCATTGACAGGTGGAAGCAGGAATGGAAAGTTGGGAGAGTTTCAAGTGAAGAAGTTCTGGAATTATTGTATTAAATGCAGAGCTGAAGTCCACAAACAGTATCATTGCGTATGTCCTTGGGTTGTCAAGATGTTACAAGATATAGTGCAGACCCATATTAACATCATCGTCCACTGACCAGTTCTGTTGATAAGCAAACTGAATGTTTATATTAAATGGTGTTCCCTTTATCTGTGGCTTATGCTCCTCCTTACTGAATAACCTTTGTTTCCCTTATAATCTCATCACATTTACCCATTAGTGACTTATCATATCATGTTTCCTGCCTTTCCTTTTTTCCATTGAAAACATTAACCTCTCTTAGTGTCTCCTAATATATCATACCCTCTATTCTTCTCACCATTCTAGTAGCTTCTTTGTGTTCCATGAGCCTCTCCTGCCATTGAGCTCCTATCCAGTAGCCTATCCAAAACCACTATTGTTCTCCAACTGAAAGGTGACCACTGTCTGATAAAGTGGTATTATCATCTTACTTTCTCAGGATTATACTTACAAAATATATACTGCATTTAGTTTAACATTATAACCTCCAGTTCAGTTTGATTCCCTGGCTTGGGATCTTTGTAATAGTAACCCCATGTTCATTCCTTGTTCTGGACTTATTAGCCAACAACCCAAGTTGTATAGTTTACTCTTGGTTGTCAATCCTTGAAGTGTAGCTTTTTACATTTGGATGGGTTGGAGTGAAGCTGCCTCTGTTTAAAACATGCATCCACTGTCCTTAGGTCCCTTTTCTGATTTGCATTGCTGAAATTCTGCAACCATCTCTAACCTTCGTGTCACTGACAGAGTGACTGATCCACATTTCTATGCCTTACATGAGGTCAGAGATGAACACTGAACTGAAGAGGACCAAAACCCAACCCACACGGGAGTCTACTTGTTACCTTTTTATACAGAACTATCTCTTGACTGCAAAGCCATGGCTAAGGTGTGTTGAACAAGGGCAGCTGCCCCAAGTGCAGCCTGTTATGGGGCACTTTTCTTAAAAGTCAGCATGACTGCCAAAAATCATTTGAGAAACCTGAGCTGTGATTGACAATACAGCTACTTAAAAGATTTATATTGATTAATGCCTTGTAGATTTATGGTTTCTTCCTCACTTGCCTTTATGGATGAGCATGACAACATGCATGTCTTCTTTCCTTTAGGACCTGTTAAGTGCTGTCAGGATTAAGTAACGCATAGTAGTTATACCTTTAATTTTTTGTCACTTATATTGGCACAAAGCAATCAATGGCATTCACCTTGAATGTAGTGAAAAAATAATCAAAACCAATGCAATTCCTACCATAGACAAGGCTGCACTGAAACAAAACGAAGACAAAACATCTTACTCTGCACATCAAGCCATAACATCATCTTGTATTACTTATGACACAACTGAATTATTAGCCCTTCAGCCTACAACTTGTCTGTCTGTGGTAAAATTACCCGTGAGACACAGCAAACACAAGCTGAATATATATTTTTTCTCCCTTTTAAGTGTGTTTTTGCAGGCCTGTCTGTGGTAAAATTACCTATGAGACATTTGTTGATACCCCTTGCTAACCCTTTATCCATTTCACCATTTTTTGGCACTCTCAAAATCCTTTCTCTAGTTAATAATCCAAAGAATCCTCAATGCACTCATGTCACTCATTTTGGAATTTATATTAGAGGTCATCACAACCACTATTATTACTGTTCTGCCTGCTCAGAGTAGCACAAGACCCTCCCATACCCACTGTAGTCCTTCAACTCTCCAGTTCATACCACAACATTGGTTGCAAAGTAAAGCTTAGCATAGGTATCTATTCAGGATAGCTGACTGACACATATTCCCTTAAGTTGCATTAATACATTTCTCACTATTAATTTAAAAACAAATCCTTCACATCTACCTACTGCACTTGACATTCCCTTAATACTCTTCACCCCCTGACTTAATACTAACACGGGGAGGGGGTACAATCTTCAGTATCAGCTGTTTATATACAGGAGAGCCAAGTGATAGTGGCAGCTGAACCATACAGTTCCCAATCTCAGCTGTTGTTCTAAAGCTCATAGCCTAGTACCAACCTATGAACCTATCAGCCCTAGGGCCTATATAAAAGCCTAGCCATAACAATTTCCTGGCTATTTCTTCCCACACTATTTACTTCCCTGGACCCCTGTCTAGCAGGGCAACTGACGTGATCCCCAGGGTGAATTTCCTTTCTCCCATCCAATCATCAAGGTTCCTTTTGAAGAGGGCTAAAGAGGCACTCTGCTTGACATGTATGGGCAATCTATTCCCGAGTCTGGGGAGTCTCTGGGTCAGGAACCTATCCCTCCAGCATGTTTTGTTTATTGTGATGACAAGGTTTAGATCCCTGGAGCGTGTGGCTCTGAGGGATTGGGATTTCTTTAAGTGTAGCATGTCCAACAGTTCTGGGTTTGACATGGCCTTGTATGTTAAGCAGAGATCACCTCTGAGTAGACGATATAGAGTATAGCTGGAGTTTTTTAAGGTGGTCAGTGTAGGGCATCTGCTTTAGGCCTGTGATTCTTTTAGTGAGGTATTTCTGCGGCCTTTCCAGTTGTTGCAGATGTCTTGAGAGGTACATACCAAATGGGACGTTGTATTATATAATGGGTCTAATGAGGGATGAGTACAGTGGGACAATGACCTCCTTTTTTCTGGATGAAAAGCCCTTAGTGATGAGGTGTGCCACATAGAAGGATTTCCTGACTGTTGTGGCGATGTGGTTATCGAAGGTGAGACCACTGTCCACCTGTGTCCTTAAGTCTCTTATCACACTTTCAGTGTTTAGTGTACTGCCACCTATATGGTAATTCACAGGTACTTGTTTTTTCCCAAAGGGGATAACTATACATTTCTTGGCAATGAGCTTGAGCCCATGGCTCTGGCACCAAGCATCTGCTTCTGTAAGGCCCTTTTGTAGAATATCCACATCATTTGGGGATTCAATAATGGCTCCCAGTTTGCAGTCATCTGCGAACTTTGTTAGCCAGAGTCCCTTAGTGTTGGCCTGTACTTCAAAGAAGTAGATGCCAAACAAGAGTGGTCCCAAGACTGAACCCTGAGGTACTGCACTTGTCACTTGTCTGGAGCTAAAGTGCACTGGTGATGACAACAGTAAAAATATGTCTGCCATCTGGAATGGTACTTACCATCCAATAGCCTTATGCCTTACTATAGCTTCTCAGCATTTACAGTATATAGCCTAATGCGTCTGGGTATAAATTGTGTATCATCACGTGCATTCATGACATCAACAAACAAAAACTGTCTGTTTTCATCTCCCACACATCATCCAACCCCTCTTGCTGTAGACCCACCCCCCCAAATGCCCTCCTGAATTTTTATACTTCTTTTGCTGTAGCATTATCGTTATTCCAAGCACAGAGATAGTTTGCAACCTTGGTACTTTCTATCAAAAGTGTAATTTTTTTATTTTTTTCTATTTGGGACCTGCAACAAATGAGTATAATACTTAATGTTCTTGGCCTCGATTTTTAATGTGGCATCTATGTGATCCCAGCATATAAAGTCGGCACATTTTTGTTAGAAACTTCCATTTCATATTGCTGCAGAGAAGTCACAGTTTCAAAATCCTATAATGACACTCCAGAGATTGTCTCATAGATCTCTAAGCTTAATATTCTCAAATGTCAAAGTATGCCTCCGTATTTTAACTCAGAGACTGTTGGGAGATTGGTATAATGGTTAAGGTGTTTGCCATACAAACACAAGATACAGGGTATAACTTTCACATGGGGTAATTGGCTAGCCTTAAAATGGCCCACAAAGGCAGTTAGCCTAGTACTAACCTATGAACCTATAAGTACTAGCCCCGGAATTCTGAAAAAAAAAAAGACATACAGGAGAAAGCAAATATTAAACACCACTGTTTTCCTTAAAAGTTGTTTTTACAGGGCAGCAAGCTGCCCAGCATTTACCAGTGTCGGGGCAATGCAAGCCTCCACCCCCCCAAGCTTCTGTGTACAACCTCCAAGATCACCATCAGAGTAAAGGGAATGGAGGGGCGGAGCCTAAATGGCTAACTGAAAGCAGCAGTATTTTAGAGTTCCATATAACTAGTTAAATAAGACAGGAAAAATATTCATTTTTTTTTCTCCAAGTATAAAATCTTATAGATAAAGGTCTAATTTACATAATTAGAAACTTTGGTGAAGTTTTACAAATAATTTCCTGTCAAAAAGCTTGGAGATATATTCACTTGTTAAAATGAGCAACTCAAGGAATTCTCACCAGGATGCTGCCTTTAAGAAGGAACTACAACAGATGGCATCTACCCTGCAGGAGTTGTCTTTGAAGGTGGATGATTTTAAAGAGAACCTAGAAAATCTTAAAACAAGCTGTCAAAAACAAGGAAATGCTACAACAACACCAGACAAGGATAACAGGAATAGAGGTTTCTCTAAATGACTTAGAAATCAGACTTAAGGAAGAGGAAACACAGAAAGAACTGCTTCTTAAACAAAACACTTGGTTGGTTAATAAAGTAGATGACTTGGAAAATAGGGAGAGGAGAAATAACATCAGGATTTTCAGATTACCTGAAAACACAAAAGGTGAGGATATTATTTCCTTTTTATCAAGCTGGATCCCTGACTTTTTAAATTTAAAAGAAGGACTTTCCTTTGGCATTGAGAGGGCACACAGAGCTTTTGGGAAACCTGACACTAACTCAAACTCTCCTCCTAGGTCAATAATTATCAAATTTCTTTCATACTTGGACAAGGAACTGATTTTAAGATCTGCCTGGAGGAAAGCACCTCTAAAATATAAACAGAGTAAGATTTGATAATGACTATTCATCTAGAATAATGGAACAAAGAAAAAAGTGTGGCCAATGATAAAGTTTCTGAAACAAAGTAACATCAAGGCACAACTTGCATATCCAGCTAAAATAAGAATACTGGGTACTTACGTATTATCGCAACCAGATTTTGCGACATCTTTTACTTTCTTCACTTTTACTGAAATGGCCTCACTGAAGTGTGATATGGAAGAGTAGACTGGCAGAAAGTCTGCTGGGGATATCGGTGGGGGTTTTAAAAAACTAGTAAGACTTATAATTTTAAAGACATCAAGCATGGAATTCAGCGATTGCAGTGGTTGCGTGTGTGTACGTGTGTTGGCTGAAAGGAGTGCAGGAGTTAGTGTACGATCTGTGGAATGGATTACTTTGTACTGCAGTTCCTTTTGGTGAAGGACTACTACTTCTTCGGCATTACCTTTTTGTTTTGTTTTTTTGGATGTATGATAGCATTATGAAGGTTAGAAACAGGTTTGGTGGACTTAGGCAGCTTCATCATTGAAACGGCTGATAAATAATACAGGTTTGAAAACAGAGATTTCCTACTTCACCGACTACAGCATGTGGAAGGAACACGTTTGCAGTAGAATGGGACTCGCTTAACTGACAGGAGATGCTGGCGGTAAAAGGGGAAACCTGTTTTTGAATCTTATTTTTTGAGCCGTTTCAATGATAAACCTTCCTAAAAGTACAAAAACATTACAGAACACATCTCTAACCTTCATAGCACTGCAGTGCTACTATTTGACCTAAACAGAAGCAACCAGCATCACCGCAAAAAATCTGGTTGCGGTAATACGTAAGTACCGAATACTGTATGCCAACGAGATGAGGACTTTTATTGACTTAGAGGAAGCCTCTTCATTTATTAAAACTAATAATGTGATTACTTTACCAGAAGATAAGGATTGGATGTCACCTTCTCTCAAGAGAACAAAAGAAACAAATGTCTGGACAGATGTCAAAAAGAAGAAGCAAAAGACTGATACTGTTACAGCCAAATCTCCCAAAACATCTACTATGATATGAATTGTTTTAACATTACTTTAAAGGTCCAATTTTACTGCTTGGAATTTTAAAACAAAGGTAACTAACTACTGGATTCTTTATCCATATTTTTTTGAAAATAGATGGCACATGAGAGTTTTCACATTACTTCAGGTATGTAAAACAGGTACTTTGCTTTCACAGAAGGAGGGTTATATAGTGCATAAAATATTTATACTGTAAATCAACATACATAGTATATGTGTATTTTCTCTTAATTTTCTCTTTTCTTTCTCTCTCTTCTCTCTTTTCTCATTATTATTTTAACTGCATCTTGTCTCCCTTTCTAAATTCTCTCCTATTTACTTTACTAATATAGTCTGTATATATTTAATATCTCACTGTCTATACATAGATAAATCATCATCTTCTTTCAGCTGTTCCAGTTAGGGGTTGGCACAGCAGATCACCTGTTTCCATTTCTTCCTGTCCTCTGCATCTTGCTCTGTCACACCAACCACCTGCATGTCCTCTCTCATCACATCCATAAACCTTATCTTAGGCCTTCCTCTTTTCCTGTTACCTGGTAGCTTCATCCTTAGCATCTTTTTCCCAATATACTCAGCATCCCTCCTCAGCACATGACCAAACCAATGTAATCGTGCCTCTCTGGCTTTGTCTCCAAACCTGACCCTCTAATATACTTATTCCTAATCCTGTCCACCCTCGTCACACCCAGTGCAAATCTTAACATCCTTAATTCTGCCACATCCAGCTCAAACTCCTGCCTTTTTGTCAATGCCACTGTCTCCAACCCATATAACATAGCTGGTCTCACTACCCTCTTGTAGACCTTCCCTTTCACTCTTACAGGTACTCGTCTGTCACAAATCACTCCTGACACTCTTCTCCACCCACTCCATCCTGCCTGTACTCTCTTCTTCACCTCTCTTCCACACTGACCGTTACTGTGAACTATTGACCCCAAGTATTTAAACTCATCCACCTTCGCCACCTCTACTCCTTGTATCCTCACCATTCCTCCATCCTCCCTCTCATTCACACACACATATTCTGTTTTAGTCCTGCTGACCTTCATTCCTCTTTTCTGTAGAGCATATCTCCATCTCTCCAGGGTCTCCTCCACCTGTTCCCTACTCTCACTACAGATCACAATGTCATCTGCAAACATCATAGTCCACAGGGACTCCTGTCTGATCTTGTCTGTCAACCTGTCCATCACCATTGCAAATAAGAAAGGGCTCAGAGCTGATCCTTGATGTAACCCCACCTCCACCTTAAACACATCCGTCACTCCCACCGCAGACCTCACCGCTGTCACACTAGCCTCGTACAAATCCTGTACCACTCTTACATACTTCTCTGACACTCCTGACTTCCTCATACAATACCACAACTCCTCTCTAGGCACCCTGTCATATGCTTTCTCTAAGTCTACAAAAACACAATGCAACTCCTTCTGACATTCTCTGTACTTCTCCATCAACACTCTCAGAGCAAACATCACATCTGTAGTGCTCTTTCCCGGCATGAAACCATACTGCTGATCACTAATCATCACGTCCCTTCTTAACCTTGCTTCTACTACTCTTTCCCATGACTTCATGCTGTGACTGATCAGTTTAATCCCTCTGTAGTTACTACAGCTCTGCACATCACCCTTATTCTTAAAAATCGGTACCAAAACACTTTTTCTCCATCCCTCAGGCATCCTCTTACTTTCCAAGATTTCATTAAACAATCTGGGTAAAAACTCCACTGCCATTTCACCTAAACACCTCCATGCTTCCACAGGTATGTCATCTGGGCCAACAGCCTTTCCATTCTTCATTCCCTTCATAGCTATCCTTACTTCCTCCTTGCTAATCCATTGTACTTCATAATTCACTATCCCTACATCATCCAACCTTCTCTCCCTCTCATTCTCTTCATTCATTGACCCCTCAAAGTACTCTTTCCATCTCCTCAACACACTCTCCTCGCTTGTGAGTATTTTTCCCTCATTATCCTTTATCACCTTTACCTGCTGCACATCTTTCCTAGCTCGGTCCCTCTGTCTAGCCAATCGGTACAGGTCCTTTTCTCCCTCCTTAGTGTCCAACCTTTCATACATCTCTTCATATGCCTTATCCTTATCCTTCGCCACCTCTCTCTTTGCCATGCACCTCATCTCCTTATACTCCTGTCTACTTTCTTCATCTCTCTGACAATCCCACTTCTTCTTTGCCAACCTCTTTCTCTGTATACTCTCCTGTACTTCCTCATTCCACCACCATGTTTCCTTGTCGTCCTTCCTCTGTGCAGATGTGATACCAAGCACCTTTCTAGCCATCTCTCTTACTAGCTCTGCTGTAGTTACCCAGCTATTTGGTAACTCTTCACTGCCACCCAGTGCCTGTCTTAACTCATCCCTGAACTCCACCTCACAATTACCCTTTTTCAATTTCCACCATTTGATCCTTGGTGCTGCCCTCACACTCCTCCTCCTCTTCTTGATCACCAACGTCATCCTGCAAACCACCATCCTATGCTGCCTAACTACACTTTCTCCAGTCACCACTTTACAGTCTCCAATCTCCTTCAAACTGGCCCTCCTACATAAGATATAATCCACCTGTGTGCATCTTCCTGCACTCTTGTATGTCACCCTATGCTCCTCCCTCTTGTTAAAATACATATTCACTGCTGCCATGTCCATCCTTTTCGCAAAATCCACTACCATTTGACTTTCTGCATTCCTTTGTTTAACACCATACCTACCCATCCCTTCCTCATCCCCTCTGTTCCCTTCACCAACATGCCCATTGAAATCTGCTCCAATCACCACTCTCTCACCCTTGGGTACAGTCATCACCACTTCATCCAATTCACTCCAAAATTTTTCTTTCTCATCCATTGCACACCCAACTTGTCTATACATAGATAAATAATAGTCTAAAATAATCTAGTTTTAAGGTAGACTAATTGGAATAGTGAACTTAATTAATTGCTATTACAATATTTATTAGATTTAATGATAGTCACTGTTATGCTTATTGGGATTGGGGACATGTTCGTGATTAACTCTGAAATGTTCCATTCATATACATATGCCCTTTGAATTATTTCCTTGTAGTATTCACAAATATTTAAAAAAAGAAGGGAAAATGTACTGTGGGTTAAGAGAAGTGAAGCTTTCTTCACATTTTATTTGCATTGCCATAGCAACAGTAAACAACTGCTGCAGTTTCTAAGGACACTGTGAACCTGCAAAGTGCATTTAGCCTCACAGATAACAAATAATAAGAAAAAGTAATGTTGTTTAGTTATTAAAATGAAAAACAACCTAAGCAAGGTAAAATAAATACATAATAGGACTATTTGTAATATTTTATGATTTATTCTCATAGGATTACATATTCCTGGAAACAACTGAAATGTTCCCAAACTACATGTGCACTTAAATGTAGCTGCTTGATTAAAAAGGTTGTGCGTTAGGGCCGGCAACTCAGCACGTAAAAATCAACTGCCAATCATTAGCGGACCGGAGTTCCGCTGTGGCGACCCCTAACCGGGAAAAGCCGAAAGACACAACAACTCAGTTTAACATGCTGATTTCACAAGCTGTCTGCACTGTAAAAGTTACATTTTTATATGTTACTTGAAATTGTCAGTCTGTAGTGCACATGAAAAGATACATATTACTTTTTGCAACATGTTATCTTTGCAGTTACCTCACACTCTGTACAAACTCACTTGGTAACTGATAGCTATTCATTTAAAATATCAGTTTAAATATTAAATGTGCCCTTGCAATGCTATTGATATTTTGACAAAATATAATCTGAATTGTAAAATGAATGACTTGAAAGAAGTAATGCATAGGATTTCAAAGACAGTTCTTGACACTACAGTAAAAGTAAAATATATATATTCACAAGGAAGTATTGAAATGTTTTAGTCTTCCAGTTAAAATAGCTTACTGTCAACATTATGCGATATCAGAAAGTTTGAAGAGCTAGGAAATTACTATTCTTTGTCTTTATAATGATTATTAGACAGATGTTAGACTCTGCTTTGTTTAATGAAGTGTGACATATGTTTATGAGGAAAAATGGACTCAATTACTCACATTGGACTACACATTCCTGGAAACTCAACTGAAATGTCCCCAAATTACTTGTGAATTTAAATGAAACTGCCTGATTAATACGCATAACTTACTTTAACAACCTGAATTCATAAGCTATCTGCTATATATATGCTACATTATATATGTTACTTGCATATGACAGTCTCTAGAGCACACGAAAAAATATATATTATTTTTGTAACATGCTATATTTGTACTATCCATACATTCTAAACTAACTCAATTGGTAACTGACAAGTTATTTATTTGAAACATCAGTCTAAATATTAATTGTGCCCTTGAAATATTGACAAAACAAAACCTGAATTGAAAAAGGAATGATTTGAAGTATTGTACAGATTTCAAAGACAGCTATTGACACTACAATATAAGTAGAAATGTATACATCCAAGGAAAAATTGAAATGCTTTATACTTTTAGTTAAAATAGCTTATTGTTAACTTTTTGCTTTATCAGAAAATTTAAAGAGCTAGGAAATTATTTCTAATTTGTCTTTATAATGTTTAGTAAAGTGATGTTAGTCACTGACTTGTTTAATGGATTGCGAAGTCATGTACAAGACGGGACTACTGGATGTTATTTCTGTTTGCTAAATTTCTTTTATTAGTACTGATTTAAAACAAGGGAAAGAAAGGAAGGGAAATCTCTGTTTTTGGTCAGTATTCTAACTGCCCCAAGAACTCTCTAAGATGCTATAAATACTATTTGATTAATACTTACCTAAGGTAAGTCTTGATTACCATATAGGTACCTTCACATTCATTCTAGACCTGATGGACTCTGCTTTGTAAATCTATGTCCTTTTAATCAAATTATTTTAGTAATAATCTATTTGTTATTGGCTTATTTTAATTTATCCAAAATTACATATCTGACATGTTTTGGATCTCTTAGTAACTAAATATAATTGGATATGATAAAATTCCAATAGATCTATCTTTATCTATTGGATTAGAATGACTTTTCTAATAAATTCATATAATGCAAATAAAAGATCTATTTATAAATATGAAGACAAAGGTCTACTAACATTTGTTATAATTAAATTTAATAGAAAAATAAACATTGGTAGTATATGTCATGAAAAGTTGTTTGTCTTTTCGACTTTTCCAAAGTGGGCCACAGCCTAAAACTCGTCTGCTGATTGGCAGTAGTAGATTTATGGGAGGCCTGCTTGATGCCGCCGACCCAAACTTCAAAGCAAAGCAACGACCACGATGTCTTCAGGCTTCCACTTGACTGTGACAGGGGGAAGGCACACTCCACACAGAAGAGCCGAGAGCCGAGAATCGACAGAGAACTCTTTTCTGTGAGAACACAACAACCGCTGTACCACCGCGGCTTCTAGAAGTCTATGACCAGTACATATCTAAAATAATGCTTTTTGGGGGCGGCCACGGTGGTGCAGCGGTTAGCGTGTCACGACAGCAAGAGGCTCTCCGGTTCGGACCGGCTGGGTGGTGTTCGTGGGGGGAGTCTGCTAGAAGATGTAATGGAAATTTTGCAGATTTCAAGTTATTAATATATATTTTTTTAGTAATAAGATAAAGGGAGGAGGAAATTCAAATAATGCTAAAGTTTTAAATAGATATTCCCAGTTGAGGGAATCAAAGGCTTTTTCTATGTCTAATCCGATTACAACTGTTTGTATATTTTCTTTATTCACATAATCTATAAGAGTAAGTCTCCTTTTAATATTATCATGTATATATTATTATTCCAACATAGGACTGGTTAACCTTACAAAGCATTCTAATGTACACTCAAGATTTATGCAGATTAATTAATAATTCTTCATTTAAAGGTATTCCAAATCTAATAAGTTTTCTGTATGACTTTATATATAATAGTTGTGAAAAGAAAAATTCCATTTCAAATCTTTATTTATTGAATCCTTTACTTTAAGTAAAGTGTTGATTATACTAAATGTAATGAAGGTCCCTACCTGAATAAGGCAAATATGTATTTGTTATGGACAATACTCGCTATATCTAGGAAATGCATAACCAGAAGGTGGAATTCAAATATACCCCGACCTTGGAAGAATTCTACACTTTACTGAAGACAACTGTATCAATGGAAATAAAAATCTAAGAACTATGAATCTATCCCAGGCCAATGCTAAATAATCCTTGGAAGAAAGTTATATCTTTGTTGGACACTCTGCAGTAATCAATATTGTATCTCTGATATCTGATCTGTTAATTCTATATTTAATAACATACAGTGTATATAACTGAAAGTCAGGCTATTGTAAATATTGTATATAGTTGTTTAAAATGATATTTAAAAATATTATATAAATGTTATTTTAATTAAAAATAAAAAAATTTTGAGGAAGAGTAAAGGGAATTCTTTTAGAAATAACAATATCAGACTCGGTTTATGCAAGTCTGCATTTTTACACATTCAGTGTTCCAGAACTCATACAAATGATTCTTATAATATCAAATGTTGCTATCAAAGTATTATGAATTACTAAAGTTATGAATCTGTTTTTAATTTAGCAAAAATTTCCTCATCTCATCAAGTTTCCAAAATGCCATCTGTGGAAGTTCTTGAAAAGCTGCACTGACGTTGCACATTTCTGCCCCAAAGGAAATTTTGGACAAGAGCTGTCATTTCTCACATTTACTGTAAAATCATCTTTGGAAATGGAACCACATAATGAGACTTCTGGCTTCATGACTTGGATCCTGACTTAGATCCATGAGATACATATTCTGAAAACTTAGGTTATGAGCCTGCATTTCATTTGTCTAACATTTCATCATTACTTTACAAACTGCAGCATTTTATACAGTTACAGAAAATACAGAAAATAATATCAATGGATCCTCACAGATTTCTCCCTGTAGACGCCTAAGATGAGTACTCTGAATGTTTGTCCCAAAATAATAATGATTGCCAAAGTTCTATGAGGACACTTTTCTTTTGGCAAACAGCTCCTTATAACCTTACTGAAATACAAAAATGTTTACACCTAATTTTCATAATATCATTGTGTGTAACCTAACTTTAAGAGCATCCAGACTATTCCAAAAGGAGATTTGTAACAGGGAGCATTATTCTACTCAGCAAATGTGAAACAATTGTTTTAAAATGGAATTATTCAATGGCACAAGACCAATCCCTTTAAGATAATTATTCTGAAAATGCTATCTCAAAAGGTTACTAACTACCAATATTATGAGTCTCTGTTTAATTTGGTGAGCATTTCTTTGTAACCTTATGATTCCTGAATATTTTTTGTAGGTACTTTCCTCCTTCAATATGTCGACATCAAGCCAACTCCTACCAGACCAGAACATAGTAGTTCCCTAGGTATGAGGGAATTCCTCAGATCCCTTAGGATGAGAGTTGCTCAGAGGAGCTGTCTTCTAAGCAAACATCAGTGAGTTTGCTGTTCTTGCTAGTAATGCATGTGAAGTATTAACAGCTCACTACTGAAATGGTGGCACTCGTAACTTTTTGCGCCGACATGCCAAAAAAACCTTCAGTAGCAGGACAAGAGTGAATACTGAACAATGCTCTCCTCCTTTGAACTTCTCTTTTGTAGGGGGACAAGTCCTGACACACCAAAATTATATGTACCAACTCCAAGATTGCCATACCTCAAAAAAGGGAATGTTCTGAGAAATGACCATCTCAAACTTAGTATATGTAAGTTGATTTTGATTTTGGCCATTCACTGTCAGCATTAAAATGGGTCAAACATTTCAAACGGTTGCCGTATTAACACCTTTTCTTTGGTGGTTATGTGTGGACTTATATCACTGTATGCTCCTTAGCAGCTCACATGTGCTTCTTCATCTGGCCAAAAGGGACTACCGTCACCAGCTTCAATGACCACTCCTATATTATTCCCTGCACTGGTCCCTACCCTTTCCAGATTTGTTTCTGTGCTCCAGCAGTGCTCTGGTCAAGAGTGGTGGCCTGAAATGGTTGTGATCCACCCACTTCCCTCCCAGAATGAACATATACATTTTTCTAGCCATGCTGTCAAGCAGTCAAGCTACTAACTGAACATAGATAAACTGATTGTAGTCAGGGGTTTATTCCACTATGCCACTGGTGTGGCTAAACCTGAACATTTGTTAAAGCAAGTCTATAAAACATTATCAGAGGAATCCTGCTTCATATACAACTGTAGGGAGCATATCTGTTTGTCGATGGTAGTTCAGCAGAATTCTGTTAAATGAAAATGCTTCACTGAAAGCACTATAAAGAGATAGTGGAGAATGCCCTTTTGTCCTCCGTTATGCGATCTATTAAGTGTGTGTGTGTGTGTGTGTGTGTGTGTGTGTGTGTGTGTGTGTGTGTGTGTGTGTGTGTGTGTGTGTGTGGTGTTTCCCTACATGGGGGCTTGGTACAGGGGGGCTTGTTTCCCTGTAGAAAAGATTACTCTGAGTTTCACTGAAAGTGCTTTCAGTGAAAGATATTAAGATTATTTGCGTTCACTAGAAGTGGTGTTAGTCTAGTGATATGGATCCCAGCTGTATTGTCATTGATGCCATCCCACCTCGTAAATTAATTTTCTTTTTTTGTTCACAGCAGTGTCCTTTCACCTCCTCAACTCATGTTCAGTTATGTATTTTGAGGGTTATCCACATCCCAAATTCAGATTCAGTGTTTGTTGTCTAGAGACATCCCACCACCTCTCAAATTGATGTTCAGTGCTTGTTGTCCAGGGTCATCCTCTCTCACCTCCTGAATTTATATTCTGTATTTGTTATCTTAAGATAATCTTTACTATTTCCAAAATTAATTTTCAGTGTTTATTTTGCAGGATCGCCTCTATCTCAAATTCATGTTCGATGGTTGTTGATTGGGATCACCTTTCCCCACCTTAACTCCCAAGTCTATGCTCCCTGCTCCTACTTTAAAGTAATTCCAGGCTCTGGGATTTGTTTCTGATATACAGTTAATGTGTTTTTCTTTTTTCATGTTCTCTGTCTCTCATGTAGGTTTCTTTTTGGTATTGAGGGATTCTTCTACCTCCCAAAGACCTGCTGTTTGAATGACGATCCTAAATTACCTGTGTACATAGCTTTTGCTTTTGTTCTTCCTTTTCTGCTTAAGCCTTTACTGTAAAGAGTCTGCAGTGTCAATCCAGTTATCAAGTTATCAAATAACTATGTAACCTTTCTGCAGATATAAAACTGTTTTAAGCTGTAGTAATGAGATTCCGTCTTTCTATGGTGACGCTAAACATCTTAGTAGTCCTGTAGAAAACAAAAGAACAATGTGTTTACAACCCAGCGATTTTTATCATGTGTTTGTTTGTCTTTCGGCTTTTCCTGGTAAGGTGTCGCCACAGCGGAACTCCGGTCCACTAATGATTGGCAGTAGATTTTTACAAAATGCTGAGGTGCCAGCTCGATGCTCAACCTTCAACGAAGGCACGCCCATTTACGCACGCATGTCTTTTGAATGCTACCCAACAGTGGGGAGGGCATGCAGACTCCACACAGAAGGCACTCCCAAGCCCAGCCGAGAATCGAACGGGAGAACCTCTTACTGTGAGGTAATAACGCTACCACTGTACCACCGCGGCTTATGATTTTTATCATGTGTGTACAGTACACTATTTTATTGTGGGAAAGAAAACAAGTGCAACTAGTGATTAAAAACAATGCATTCAAAAATATGAAAAATCTGACAAAGCGACAGTGTTTCACTGTTCACGACCATGAAGATGCAGGAGGAAAATCACATCTGGCAATGCTGCATATAAAATATTTAATCAGACGTTTATAATCACATATTTTGCTGACATGTTAGGTGGCCCTACTGTAGCTTCTTTTGAGTTGTAAACAGTTGTACTACCAGGGTATGAAGTTTGCAGGTAGTCTGGACACCTTGATATTTATTTGCAGTGATGTAACACAGGTGCAGGTCCTACAATTACTATGGGCATGCCTTTGTTTCAGTTTACACTTTGTTAACATTTTTGTACAAGTTATGCATCTAGCGTTACTCATTTTAGTTTAAACTTGAAATACTTCTTTATTTTTTTTATTTTACAACTTGTTTGCCAGGTAAATGAACTGGTCTAGTGACCCTTTTCAGACATATATAGGTCTACTTAAAATTATCTAAACTGTTAAATATCTAAACACTGAATATTGACAAAAAATATCTAAACACAAAATATTGACAAAATTGAAGTTATATTAAGGAAGGATTTATTCTGTTTTCCCACTGTTGTGTGACCTTTATAATTAGCAGAAGGTGTGAGGGGACAGGGTGGCTTCCACCCCTGCAAAAATATTGGTTTTGGATATGGTTAGATATGTCAACATTTTGTATTTAGATATTTTTGAGTTTATTTTTTTGTTGACATTTAATGTTTAGATATTTTTGAGTTTAGATCATTTTAAGTATACGTTTGTGTGTGCGCACGTGTATGCATGCAAGAGGTTTAGCATTTTTTTCTGTTCCCAATTTAAGAATGTTGGATTTAGTAAATATGGAACCAGAAGGGTTTAAATTTGATAACAGTGATTTGGTTTCTTTAGTGAATGTAACAGAGAAGGAACTGTGATGGCATAGACTGCTAGTGGATAAAGTTGTGTTGAAGTGTGGGAAATTTCTGTTTGAAAATTGGGTGAAAGGGGAAGAAAGGAGTCAGTAATCTAGTTTCAGTAGAAATGAGAAAGTTCATGTAGTCATTAGAAAAGCTTGTCTGGCTATTTAGGTTTTTTTCAGTTAATGTAGACTACTTAATGTTTTTTATAGTGCTCGCTTGCTGGAGATTTTCCCCAGACCTTAACTGTAAATGGATGCTGCCTAATTGGGTCTCCCCATTAGCAAAACAAAATTTGTTTGTGTCTTTCGGCTTTTCCCAGTTAGGGGTCGCCAGAGCGGAACTCCAGTCCGCTAATGATTGGTAGTGGATTTTTACATACCGGGTTATCAGCCCTGACGCACAACCTTCAACAAAGGCATGCCCCATTCACGTATGTCTCCACACAGAAGACGATCTAGCTGAGAATCGAACGGGACAATGTCTTGCTATGAGGCGATAACACTACTAATTACAAAAAATAATGATTAACATTTGGAAACCCTTTCTTAACTTTTCTCACAATCTTGATGATGCTATAGAAATGACTGAAACTATTTAACCTTGGGCTGTGCACTATATGTATATCTATGTTTATACGTTTATTTATTTGTTATAATTTGAATATATTTTTAACTTTGTCAACAGTATCATGTGATTTTAAATTAAATTTTGATAGGCTGGTTGTAATATATAAAATGGAGAGCATTTAATAGTTTTATATTATGCACTGAAAAAGAGTTGTTACTCTAAAGCTTTGCTGTTTTTTAATGCTCTTTTGTCATCATTTGGAATAAAAGTTTTGAACATTGAGTTCTTGTTTTTTGTAATCTTTCTTCAAAATACATAAACACATGCATGCATACAAACACACACATACACATATGTAGACTCTCGCTTGTATACACACATGCACTCACATGAGAGCAAAAGCACATGCACAGATACACACACACACACACACACACACATGCACAATTGCATACACACAAGTACACGTGTGCAAAAGCACATACACAAATGCACACACATGCACAATTGCATACACAAGTACACATGTGTAAAAGCATATACACAAATGCACACACACACACACACACACACACACACACACTCACTTTGGTTTTTCATGCTTATGTTGTTGTTGTTGTATCTTTCGGCTTTTCCCGATTAGGGGTCACCACAGCGGAACTCCGGTCCGCTAATGATTGGCAGTGGATTTTTACATACCGAGTTGCCAGCCCTGACGTACAACCTTCAATGAAGGTATGCCCATTCATGCATGTCTCCACACAGAAAACGCTTTAGCTGAGAATCGAACAGGACAACGTCTTACTGTGAGGCGACAACGCTACCGCAGCACCACCACCGCATTTTTTTTCATGATCCTATTTAAAAGTTACTTTGTACCTTTGTACATTAAATATATTTGTGATAACTGAATTTTTATTGTGAATAGATTAGCTTTCCTTTCATTAATTGGATATCTTTGTCCTGTTTCCAGGCTGCATTTCCCCTCTCTGTTTTTGAAAATATTTTAATGGAAAAGGAAACATGAATAGCTAAAGCTAAAAAAAAATCTCTCATATGACTGCTTATAAATTACAAGGAACTATGCAAACACAGTAACTTCAAAGTAAAATATACAGGATATGAGCATCCATCATCAATGACCCCGTATTAGTTCACACAGCCTGCACACAAGGATTTGTTTACCAAGGCAGACTAGATAAAAGCCATCAAAGTTGACAAAGTGAATTGCATAATAATGGTTTACAGCAGTGATGCACTGAATATTACATATACATATGTGAATATAAATGATTTATTAAGCAGCCAGAATAGTTTCAAATTAAAATATATTTGTAAATATTAAGATACCAATTTAAGTATTTTCAGTTTGCACAATGTTTACTTTTACAGTTGCACTGTTTGTATTTATATTATGATACTGAGTATTAGCTTTAAGATGGATGACCCTTTAAGGGACTCTTGTGGGTATTATTTTTTCATGTCCCTCGAAAGTGCATCAAAACATGAATATCTAAAATCCTGACAAGAAACATGCATAGTGAAAGCGCTATAAAACATTCCGTGATGCCAAACTAAATGAAGGAATGCTTTGATTTAATTTTTCTTAAACTGAATAGTATGCAGTGCTTATAAAAAGTAAACAAAACAATAGGAACTTCATCAGTGGAGAACTGAAGGGAACTTAGTAACTTTTCTAGCTATCCTATATCATAGGTCATATCAGGATATCGTGGATCTTGTGGATAATTTAAAGAAAGTGTGAATGTGAACCATTTTCACAAAAGTGAGACTAAGGAAGAGGCAAAAATTAGAAAAATGTTGGCCTGACTTCACTGATACTTAAGGCCAACATAAATCTGAACCACTCACTCACACAGCTGTTGATGGATGTATTTTGATGTAAGCTATTGTCCTGAGAAGAATAATATTATAAAGTAGATTTTTTCATGAAGGACTGATCAGAGTACAGTAGATGGTCAATACTAATACACTATCAAAGATAATGGACCGAGGACGCAGGGATGTGGGATTGATCCCAGATATAAGAGAAGAAGAGAGCTCCAGAACAAGTGACATCTGAAGTAATAAGTGACATTTGGGATACATTTGTATGAATAGATTGTAGCCACACACTGCGCTCTACTTACAGTGCTGGACTGTCAGAATAACATTTAAAATGAATAAAATGGTCCACAGTGCTGAAAAAAGGTGTCCACAGTAGAGAAAAAAGGTCTTAAGACTGCAAAGTATCACCAAAGTAAACATATACTCAATGTACATAATTGTACATAATAGTGAGAAGTAAACTGGAGCACAAAAAAATTGTAAAATAAGCAAACCATTTGGAAGGGATAAGAGAGCTGAAACATCTGAAGTAGTCTTACTGGGTGGATGGCTTACTGTAGAAAGAATTTACCTAATAATATAACTAAACTGACGCATACCATATTTCTTTTTGTATGCAATCAGTTTCTTTGCCATTTCTGTTCAGCACAGAAGCTTTCTAAGTTATCATTTGATTTCAGAAGGCACAACTATATGCATTTTTAATGTTATTTGTGTACTAGTGCATTGGGACAGTAAGCAGACCCTTTCAGCCATAATTCAGAATGCAGTGCAAAAGTAAAACACTCAGACATGCGCGCGCGCACACACACACACACACACACACACACACACACACACACACACACACACACATGTTTCTTTCATTTATTTATTGGTTTACTTGTTTATATATGTATTATTAACCTAGTTGTCCCCCATTATTAGTAAAGGCTTGGGGAGTTGAGCTTCTGTTTGAAATAGAAATCAGGATAAATGAAACAGCTGCAGATATGTCAACTTGGTGAAATATAACATATCTAACATATTTATACAGTCCTTAGAAAAAAATGAGTGTCTGGAAAAAACTGAACAATCGATGAAAGTGTACATAGTGCAAAAACATACAGTTAAACAGACAATACTTAAAGGAGAAGCAGTATATGTAGCATGTAATGTATGTAGCCACTTCTGGTTCCATTCTTACAGGAGGTGCGGTCATTATTACATAAAACCAGACACAATGAATAGTAACATCAGCATGTCATGTGGAGAAGAAGAAGGTGCAGAAGGTGCTATAGGGATTAGAGAGGGAGAGTGGGAAAAGTGAACAAGGGAGGTAAAGGAGTGATGAAAATGGAGACATATTAAGGTTTAGATTTGATTATAAGGAAGAGAAACTTTAAGCTGTAATGTAAACTGGAACTAGTCTTATAGGTGAGACATTTTATATTAGATATATAGCATATAATTAGTTTACTCGTCAATTCAATGAAACGTTTCCTGCATTTTATGTATGTTGGAAGCTTATACCTACTAGTTCTACCAGTGTAGTTTGAGAAAAGAGCACTTCCTTGATGATGTTTGACTTTGAGGTTGCTTAATAACTTAGGAACCAGAGGAGATGAGGTTATAACACAACAGAAAATACATAGTTAGTAAGAAGTGCAGAGCAGACAATGTGTGGGTATAGCCATCTGATGGAAAAATGGAGTTAAGGCATATGAGTTTGTACTGAAAGGATACCCAGTTTAAGTCATTGTAAAGAAGGTAGTGGTGATTTTGTTATGGCACAATTTAAATGCATTTTGCACATAAGTTTTAAATATGCTCCACAGAAAACACAATCTACTCCAAATTCAGGACTCAACTAAAACATTGTCTAATTAATCAGTCTAAATGCAGTTTTCATAATAATAAAGGACACCGCCAAAAATGCTAGACTTTTTCTACATCCATTTCTTCTCATGTGCCACCCAAGCTTCTTCTTTTCTTTACATCTACCTGAATAATTCTACATTTGTAAATATTTGCATAGTGCCTCCATTTGTATACACATGATACTGCATTTGTAAATATGTACATAGTTCCTTCATTTGTATACACAACATACTGCATTTGTAAATATGTACTTAGCTCCTCCATTTGCATGCACATGATACTGCATTTGTAAATATATGCATAGCTCCTCCATTTGTATACACATGATACTGCATTTGTAAATATGTACATAGTTCCTTCATTTGTATGCACAAGATACTGCATTTGTAAATATGTACTTAGCTCCTCCATTTGCATGCACATGATACTGCATTTGTAAATATATGCATAGCTTCTCCATTTGTATACACATGATACTGCATTTGTAAATATGTACATAGTTCCATCATTTGTATGCACAAGATACTGCATTTGTAAATATGTGCATAGCTCCTCCCTTTGTATACACACGATACTGCATTTGTAAATATGTACATAGCTCCTCCATTTGCATGCACATGATACTGCATTTGTAAATATGTACATAGCTCCTCCATTTGTATACACATGACACTGCATTTGTAAATATATGCATAGCTCCTCCATTTGTATACACATGATACTGCATTTGTAAATATGTACATAGTTCCTTCATTTGTATGCACAAGATACTGCATTTGTAAATATGTGCATAGCGCCCCCATTTGTATGCACACAATACTGCATTTGTAAATATGCACATAGCTCCTCCATTTGCATGCACACAATACTGCATTTGTAAATATGTACATAGCTCCTCCATTTGCATGCACACGATACTGCATTTGCAAATATGTACATAGCTCCTCCATTTGCATGCACACGATACTGCATTTGTAAATATGTACATAGCTCCTCCATTTGCATGCACACGATACTGCATTTGTAAATATGTATATAGCTCCTCCATTTGCATGCACAAGATACTGCATTTGTAAATATGTGCATAGCTCCCCCATTTCTATGCACGCAATACTGTATTTGTAAATATGTACTTAGCTCCTCCATTTGTATGCACAAGATACTGCATTTGTAAATATGTGCATAGCACCTCCATTTGTATTCACAAGATACTGCATTTGTAAATATGTGCATAGCTCCTCCATTTGTATGCGCACAATACTGAATTTGTAAATATGTACATAACTCCTCCATGTGAATGCACACAATACTGCATTTGTAAATATGTGCATAGCACCTCCATTTGTATTCACAAGATACTGCATTTGTAAATATGTGCATAGCTCCTCCATTTGTATGCGCACAATACTGAATTTGTAAATATGTACATAGCTCCTCCATTTGCATGCACACGATACTGCATTTGTAAATATGTACATAGCTCCTCCATTTGCATGCACACGATACTGCATTTGTAAATATGTACATAGCTCCTCCATTTGCATGCACACGATACTGCATTTGTAAATATGTGCATAGCTCCCCCATTTGTATGCACGCGATACTGTATTTGTAAATATGTACTTAGCTCCTCCATTTGTATGCACAAGATACTGCATTTGTAAATATGTGCATAGCACCTCCATTTGTATTCACAAGATACTGCATTTGTAAATATGTGCATAGCTCCTCCATTTGTTTGCACACAATACTGTTAACATTCCTTACTTAGTATTATTTTTTGAAAATACTGTTTTACTATACAGCAGTATTTACACATGGTACTAAGGTGCATCTATCCTTGCCTTTCTCATTTGCTTTCTTTTGACTCTACACCATGTCAGTGCATACATAGTGTGATTTGGAACATACTTTTTACCTGTCCCTTGTTTGCCTATGCTGATTGTGAAACAGCTTCCTAATACCATTTTATTTGTATCTTGAGCTGAACCTGCAACTGGTCATTCTATGATCAGTGCTCTAACCTGGTAACCAAAATAACAATAATAATAAAAAAAACAGGAGCCTGATTAATAAGTGGAGAATAGCTAATCAAGCTATGTGTTTTGGGGAGGTGGGGAAAACAACAGCACCAAGAGAAAAAACCCACATGTACAAGGAGAGCATTTTGATTTTACCCAGCCAGTCAGTAACTGGAGATCAGGTTCGAACTGTATTTCTCAGTACTATATAGGTGGAACCTTATCCAAATAACCATCATGCTGCTCTGTGATGTTTTTTATATATATATATATATATATATATATATATATATATATATATATATATATATATATCAGTTAATAGCTGGTTCAGCAATTTTAAGGACATTTATGATTTTTTGGGAGAAGCTATTGGCAAATAAGGAATATGATTACTCGAGTTCATATTAAAAACACGAATGTTTACTTACTCGAACACCTAAACGCCGACACATATTCCGTGAACCGCAAATACAACGAACGCCCTAAACCGCGAAATTCAAAAATTTCAAATGTCATACTTGTCCCATCCCACCGCCCGCTACATACTACCTAGACAAGTCCCATCACACTGCCCACTACATACTACCTACACAAACAAACTAAATAAACCACATACATACACTTACCAAAACCCTACTTCTAACCCTAAACTAAACCCTACTTCTAACCCTACACTAAATCTTGCATATACCACCATGTATGCACTTAACTTAACCCACACCCTAACCCTAAGGTCTGTAACTATCGCACACTTACCATACAGAGCTAGACCGCAGAAGGGCCAACCATAACAATTCGACTTTTTGGATTTTGCGCTTCAGGACGATTGATGTTTTCACGGTTTGATGAAGATGTGTCGGCGTTTAGGTGTTCGGGTAAGTAAACATTCATGTTTTAATATGAACCTGATTACTCCAGCTTAAAATCTCACACTAGGAAGATCATGCCAAATGATTCTTATATATTTTTGACTTGGTAACCACAAATATTGGCAAGCCAGAAGAGGGACTTATGAATATGGCTTATTAATTTTCATGGTGTTTAGCACAGTCCAACATAAAACAAGTATATAAAACAAGCCTAAGGATGGCTTGCTGGATGACTGTGTGGAAAGCAGAATTGCTGACTTACAGAAAACACAGGGTTATAATAAACAGGCATTTATTTATTTTCATTTTGTTAACGGGGTAAAGTATCCTTTTTAGCCACAACCTAGGCTAAAATGAGGTACAGAGGAAAGTTAACATGTTGAAGAATAAAACAGATAATGTACTTATGTCTAGACATATTATGCATAAAGCACTTACAGCAAAAAGCATAGAAAAAAAATTATGTCTAGAAATTATGCCCTTATGACAAACAAACAAACAAACATTAAAATGAAATAAAACATTTGTGTCTGGAAATATGCACTTACAACTCAAACATAGAATAAAATAAAACATTTGTGTCTGGAAATATGCACTTATTATAACACAAACATAGAATAAAATAAAACCTTTGTGTCTAGAAATATGCACTTACAGCAGAGACATGGAACAGGCTCATTCGGTTACAAAAATACTGAGTTTATTAGAAGAATGTCACATTTTGCTAGAAGTTTCATTGGTATTACCCATAATAAACTTGGAACAGTAAGTGAGTGAGTAGTTGTACCATAAGTTTCCTAAAACGAGTACAGGTAGACACCTGTAGATGTTCTTTCAGTTTACATTTGAAGCTATTAAGTGTATTTTGTGATCTTATTGGAAGGGGAGATCCCATGTAGCTGGGGCAAGGTTGCTAAATGCACGTTCTCCTATAGATGATTTAAAGCACTGGTATGATTAGGGTTATGTCATCTGCTTGGTTATTTCTAAATGTGCAAGTTGGTTCCTGATCGAAAGTGTGATCCTAATGGCAGGACACTGACCAAGTATTATGATCTTGAAAATTAGTGTGCCAGGTATCATAGCTGCCCTGTTTTGTACAGATAGCCATTGGAAGCCCTTTAGTAAGTCACAGAGGTCAACTAATAAAGCAAACCAACATTTTTTTTGTTTTCTGCTATTTGAAGTTTTTCTGTATCATGCTGGATTGTTAATTGTTAATTTTTGGAATGAGTACATTTTTAGCAAAGGCTCTGTATGAGCTTGGTAAGTGAAGACAATTAATTCAGTGACAGGGTTTTAATTAGGACAGAATCTTGTTAACTATCAAGTTTTCTTGTAGTGTAAACAAAGCACTTCTATGACTCTGTTCAGAAGGAGCCTGGAAGAGAGGATGGGGCACCATAAATTCTTACCAGGGATAACGCCCACAACCCTCCTGGACATGGGCAGTCATTACTAAATACAGTCCAGGGTACTGACTAGACTATCTATAATATTATATTGGGATGAAATGGCTAGGCTTGAAATTACCTCCAGGTCAATAGCCTAGTAACCTTCTATGATCCTGGCTAGGGTGAGGCAAAGGTGTGGGCATCCTGGGTGCATGCTTTTAAAGGGCAAGATTTGCATGTGCCAGTGGTATGGGTGTGTAGTACCAGCTTTTATTTATGAAGCCATAAGGATATCACAGCTTCATAAATGAATGCCGATACTGCATTTGCTGTTACGACTGAAGTGTGAAAATTCTCACTGTGTGGTCATTTACTATAACAAGCTACAACTTACATTTGTAAGACAGCAGCTTGCTACAGTTTCAAAGAACTGGTTAGTTTAGTTTGAGAAATTTCAGACTTTTTTTTTATTTTATTTATTTTTTATTTATTTATTTATTACTTTGATCCTTAGCTTCAAGTTGAGTGGGGCACCGATTCAGGGAATTGCACAGGGGCTGTGGATAGGTCTAGTAGTACCGCAACATATTTTTGTTCAGAAATATTTGGAAATAAATGTTCAATTTGCCTTTTATAATAATTATGGGGCTGTGCAATTTTATGAAGTACTAAAGAGCATAAAACTGATCTTTTCAAGGACAGCAATTAATCTGGAAGTGGTTAGCTTGTAGTGCCTTTTGAAGTTCGTATGGGTTTTTGTTAGAGTATAAGAGTAATAAGCCATCTGCATACATTACAGTATTATATTGTGATAGATTCTGGGTTAAATTATGAGCGAATAGGAAAAACAGTAAGGATATAAGATATGATCCCTGGGGTACAAAGATGTTAAAGGTAGCTGTATCTCTGTATACATAAAATATTCTGCTTTTTAAATAGGTTTTGGACCAGTGAGGTTTGCTGGACTCAAACCTGATTCTGTTGAGTCTGACAAGTTGCAGGGTAAGACTAATACCTTCAGAGGCTATTGTCATGTCACCAAAGAGATTTGCAAGGAGGTTGTCATTCATATCAGAGTAGACTGTTAACTGGGTATAGTGGAATGTAGGTGCCAAAAGACTTTTTAAAGCCATGCTGTTCATTGCAGACCACAGCTATTTATATGTTCAAAAAGTTGTTTTTATAGAAGCTTTTCATATACTTTGGTCACTGGGCATAAGTTTCAGATGATTGTATAATATTTGCATTAATTTGGGCCAGAAACATCAGGTAAGGGAATAATTACTGACTGTCTGTTGTAGGAGAAAGGTTTGGAAATGTCTGCAGCTGCAAGTTTTAAGAATGTTATTTGGCTCCAAATTTAGCGTCTAATGTTGATATCAACAATTTCAATCTGAAGAGAATTAATTAGTCATTAAATAGTGCAAGGTTCACTAGTAGGTCCTGACCTTTTGAGCATTTTAAAATACATTCTAAAGACACTAAAAGGAAAAGTTATTCACTTTGCAGTTTTCCAGACATGGACAATAGATCTTTAAATCAAAATGAGTGCAAAGATAAGAAAAAAAAGTTTAAAGATGGGAAATAATCATAAAGCAGCTAAAAAATTAACAACTGCAATTCTTAAATCTGAAGTCTGTGTAACTGTAGTAATTAGGCACATAATAACACTTAAAGTCTGACAAGATAGAAGTGCAGACAACTGGAGCATTTAATTGTGAAAAATGTTTCCCCTATGAATGATGCTTATGTGTTCATTCATAAAGCATTTTCAAGATTACAAAAAAATTGAGAATTCAGCTAACAACTACACACTGTGACTGAAAAATAACCTTTCTGCAGGAGAACAAGCATTTGTGTGCCCGTGGCATCCCATTTTTTAATGAATTACTAATCTGAATTGTGCAAAGCAGTGTGCTTCAGTAGAGCACAGAACAGTGTTACACAAATAATGATCCTCCGGTCTCTCAGTCCCTACATTACAGCAATACAAAGCCTTAATGATGAGAGGACAAAGCCTCAAAATCATGGGCAGAATTAAAATATTGATCTTGTAAGCAGTTGTTCATGCAATCAAATTGCCATTGATCACTAGTACTACAGCAGAAAAAAAACACAGCATAAAATTAATTTAGTATAATGAGCTGCTACTAAAGTATCTTAAGGGAGAACAAGTAATCTGTAAATTGAAATCAAATTCTGTGTACTTAAAGATCCTGTAGCTACATCATAAAGGTTTTCTTTAGTTATTTTTATGCTGAATCAGTTTTTATTGCATAAAGCAGTACACACTGACAAAGATGATGGCCTTGCACAACCTGCACTTTGTTACACTGAATGATCCCATCAGAGCTGTAACAGAACAGGTACATGAAGTATATCCTATGACAATGTGGCATTATGTTCCCCCTCTGCACTGCAAGTTACATGATCTTAAAAGTCACGAAAACCTGAATTGAAAACAAATGATTTATGCCAAACTGTCAAATTAACTAGCATGTTGGCAGTGATTTGTGCAACAGTGAGAACTAAGTCAGACCAATCAATTTGTGTAGAAATAAACATGTTCCTACTGGTTTATTTTACGTTCCCTCCCATAATCCAAAAATGGCAGCAGATGGCACATTTCTAGATTCCTTTTATGAACTAACTGTACTTGAAACATGATCACATTTTTAAACAATATAACTGTGTAGCTGCAGATAAATCAATAATGCTACATGGCAGTTTACTACTTCAGTTCAAATGTTTCTCTCTTTTTTTGCTAGCATGGCTTGCCTAGCAATAGGTTAGTCAGCTTTGAAAACTTTCAGAGTAACCTTTTTGTGTAACATGATTATACATTTCTCTGCTGTGCCCCAATTACTCTTATCTCTTTTCTATACCAGTTCCCTTTTTTGCACTTGTCTATCCATACTCCCATTACCTGCTTTACCTTTAATTCCAACCCTGCCTTCTGCAATCATCTTTCGCTGATCATTAGTCACGGGGTTTACACTTTCTACAACTACAGCGCTCATACCACTTTTAGTTTCAGATCTGCTTTCTGAGAAAATGCAGCTGACCTGTTCTACCTTCAGTACTTAACCTCAGAATTGTACTACTATAGGGTTAGGTAACCTCTGGCACTAGATCTAAAACAGTGGCAACCAAGCACATATTGTTTAGGACTCCACAGGAAAGCCACTGGGGGATATATTAATTAATGATGTCAGAGCCCTACCTTTACATATCTCAAAATAATTTTTTCAGAGTTGGGCAAAATTGTTAACAATTAATGGGAAATATACTCATTGCAAATATGATATCAAAGTATTATATCCCCAGGTAGCTTTTATGCCTAGTAATTGAGTATCTTGTAAGGGTGTAAGTCATGATTTGTGGCACTCTGCTGAAAATTATATATATATATATATATATATATATATATATATATATATATATATATATATATATATATATATATATTTTTTTTTTTTTTTTCAAATTCTGTAAGTGCATTGTTTTCTTGCCTTGGTAGTTATGATTTTGTCAAACAGTTTTCACTTACTAATCAACTACACTACTCACACTAGCATGACAGCTCTCTTACCCAATAGTGTAATTTCCTTCCCTACTATGTAAGACTTTTCTTAAACTTCATATTTTCATGCCATATCGTTGGAAACTTGAAGCAACAATAAAACAGGACCAATGAGTACCACTGGTGCCAATAAACAAAATGAAATGATAAAATAAAATAAAATAAAATAAAGGCACCAAACATCAAGGCTGACGATTAAAAAGCACCTTATTAAAACACTGTAGTATAAAAGAGTAAGCAGTTTCACAATATGTAGGATTGCTTCGTCAGACTGAGTAAAATGCCATATACCACATCAATTTATATCAGTTAGTAACCACTCAACGAACTTTGAACAATTTAAGGTAACTAAACATGAGCACAAAAAAGAAGAAAACTATAAAAACATGTATCTTACAATATTCAAATAATCCTGCAAGAACATTTAAAAACAACATGTATGTATGTATATATTATATATATATATATATATATATATATATATATATATATATATATATATAAATACACTTCCAATAATAAAGTGGAACAAAAAGAGCCTTAGTGTTTAAGGGGATGCCTCTTAAGAAAAGGCTTCATTGAGGTAGCTCCATTAAGACCTGGAGGTTTATCTGTCTGAAAAAGTAGTATCCAGTTCTGTTCAGCAGTTTCTGTTATATTCCTAATGTTACTCCCCTTATTTTATTTTATCATCATTGGAAACTTACTCACTTTCTTTCTTTTTTGTATTTATCATGTCCAACATTTATTTCTGCAGTTGTAGATATTCATTCAATAATTTGTTTTAAAAAAAATGTGCCAAATAATATGTTGTTAGCCTTCACTGAAAATGGGTTCCTGCTCAGCCAAACTTCCCTGGTAAACAGATACTAAATAAATAAATGAATGAATAAATAAATTAAAGGTTGCCTGACTGTGGGCTACAAAATCTATTTGAATTTTGCGCTGTCATGTATATGTTTAGATCATATTTGCTACATGCATACCTATCAACTGTCCAGAGTTTTGCAGAACATTCACATTTTTGCCTCATATTTCTGTTCTAGTCCTCATAAAATGTGTGGTTTTCTAGCCAATCATTGAGAACTGAAGTCACTAGATAATGATAGGCATTTGAGCTTTTACTTCATATCCTGTAGAAAATACAATATAATGCAAAGCATGTTGTTATAGTAACTCTTTAAGTTTATAAGACAGATATTTAAATTCTGTAATTGATTTTGAGTGTTTGTCCTCCTGTTACTTACAACTTTGTCCAGAATTCTTGCACTAACAGGTTCAGAGTGTGCGTGTAGAATGCCGTATTTTTTAATCACTTAAATTTGAAGTTGACTAGTTTTCTGTCATTTTGCCCCTTTTGCATGTCCATGCTACTATGGAAAGTATCCAACCACATTATACTATGTAGATAGCAGACCACATGATGTGCATTCTGAACTATGACAATATATAGTTATGGAAATTTGTTAAAAGCTATAAACATGCATTACACCTCCAAAAAAAAGTATGAATCAAGTCTAACATAGTCTTTTAGTCATGTAAGTGAGCACCTTTTCAAGTGGAAAAGTCTTTTTCCTGACACCACGTGTGGGTAAGGGGTCTTCGTGTCACTGCCTTTTGTCACAGCAACACTTACAGGTACAAGGTTCTCAGCCTCAACCTCCTTAAGTACATCAAATATCTCTAATGACAAAGATGCTGAAACTTCTGTTCTACATCTTATTTTAATTTGACCAACATGTCCCCTCATAAATGAACCATAACCAATGACCACAGTATAAGACAAAAGCCTGAACAACTCTCAGGCATAGTTTCTTATATAAACTTCATTTCTGGGTACAAAACTTCTGACAACACATATAATAAATTTCTGATTCTGAGCCCACTGTTTTTTCTTGATTTTTGCTTTCATATCTAGAAAAAGCAAGTCAAACTTGGAACCCATTCGTAACGTGCATTTCTGCTGGTGTTAAGCCTGTCAACATCTGTGAGGTGATTCTTTAGCTAAATAAGAGCTGTAACAGTCTTGTTTTTACAGCCTACCCTTTTTCTTCAACCCTTCCCTCAAATTACATATAGCCCCATCTCCCAAGCCACCGGATGAAGCATGAAACGGAGCAGTGTTTACATAACATCTAAATTCCATTTCCATTCATAAAGTTAACAGCTTCTACACCAATGAAACAAGGTCTATAATCATTTATTTTTGTAACTTTAGCAATTTCCACACTAGTGAAAAAAGTCCATTATCAAATAGTACCATTTCTGGAATACGTCTTGCAGTAAAAAAGAAATTACATTTTTTTTTTTTGTAATTGCATGCAGACTTCATGACATACAGCCCTTTCAAATTTGTCTGAGCATCTATCAGACCAGAAATATTTTCCAAGAAATGAGGCATCATAGTCTACATGCAGTCTAGACCATAACATTTCAGCCATTATAGTCTACATGCAGTCTAGACCATAACATTTCAGCCATTATAGTCTACATGCAGTCTAGACCTTAACATTTCAGCCATTATAGTCTACATGCAGTCTAGACCATAACATTTCAGCCATTATAGTCTACATGCAGTCTAGACCATAACATTTCAGCCATTATAGTCTATATGCAGTCTAGACCATAACATTTCAGCCATTATAGTCTACATGCAGTCTAGACCGTAACATTTCAGCCATTATAGTCTACATGCAGTCTAGACCATAACATTTCAGCCATTATAGTCTACATGCAGTCTAGATCATAACATTTCAGCCATTATAGTCTACATGCAGTCTGGACCATAACATTTCAGCCATTATAGTTTACATGCAGTCTAGACCATAATATTTCAGCTATTATAGTCTACATGCAGTCTAGACCATAACATTTCAGCCATTATAGTCTACATGCAGTCTAGACCATAACATTTCAGCCATTATAGTCTACATGCAGTCTAGACCGTAACATTTCAGCCATTATAGTCTACATGCAGACTAAATCATAACATTTCAGCCATTATAGTCTACATGCAGTCTAGACCATACCATTTCAGCCATTATAGTCTACATGCAGTCTAGACTGTAACATTTCAGCCATTATAGTCTACATGCAGTCTAGACCATAACATTTCAGCCATTACAGTCTACATGCAGTCTAGATCGTAACATTTCAGCCATTATAGTCTACATGCAGTCTAGATCATAACATTTCAGCCATTATAGTCTACATGCAGTCTAGATCATAACATTTCAGCCATTATAGTCTACATGCAGTCTAGATTATAACATTTCAGCCATTATAGTCTAGATGCAGTCTAGATCATAACATTTCAGATGGTTCTGAAGTGTGTAAAAATGAATATGGCAATTGTTTACTTTATACTTGGCCTTTATCATGCATCTTAATTTTTTTTTCTACATTCTTATCTATTCCAGGGCACCCCACATAAAATCTGGCTGAGCCTAGCTTTCTGAACATTGTAGAATGAGCTTGATGCAACATTTTCAGAACAAGAGAATTATGTTGCAGAAGGTTTGTGACTGTAAACCTCCCACAGCGCAGCCACTTCTGACACTTAATGATAATTTCGTGGAAATGTGTGACATAAACCTTGGTTGAGTTATTTACTGCTAAGTATAGCATAAACCTTGGCACAGTTAATTTAGGTCATTCTTTCAAGATGTTGTCATGCACTTGTGAAAAGGTTATATCTCTGGTCGGCCACAGTTTAATTTGCTTGGTATGCAGTAGTGCACTGTTCATGACATAATATAAATGCTAGAACAGGTGTGCCCAGATATGAAGGCTTTTAACCTACTTAGTCCTTCAGCTTTAACATCATGAATTTTTTGTCTATAAACATTTTAAGTACATGTGCACTTAATACTTACCCAAGCTATATGCACACAGAAAAACATACACTCATATATATATATATATATATATATATATATATATATATATATATATATATATATATATATGTGTGTGTTCATATATATATATATATATATATATATATATATATATATATATATATATATATATATATATATATATATATAAGCTCACATCCTAATGATCTCCCTGCCATCAAAGGTGATTTTGCTGTCTGTTTTGACACTGACATCATCAGGGTTGCATAAAGCTTTAAAGAGCAGAAATATGTATGTATTTTTATAAATTATGTCATTATATATTACATCTTTTCCATTTGATGTACTTAATATGCTAATGAAAATCATTCTGCCAAGTATCTTATTTTTCACTTGATAATTTGTTACAGGAAAGGCTGCATGACAGTCTGTAAAAAATCATTATTACATATCAAGATATTGTCCTCTAAACCTGTGTACAACACTAGATATTGTAAACACATGACTTTAATCATTAGCCACTCTGCCCCTTAAAATAACTAGATGATAAATGCAAATACTTGTGGATTTCAGTTTCACAAACTTTTTAGAAAGAAAAGTAAGGCTGCAGATAAAACATAAAAACATAAATATGGATGCTTGACAGGGAATAACAAATAAAGCCCAAAATGTGATTGTTGTGTTTTATGCAGCATCATTTAACTGTTATGGGAAAACCCTTTAAATTGATAATTCCACTATGCAACTTTAATTTGACGTGCTGCCATCTGATACTCTTTTTTTTTCAACTGTGAATTCCAGTTTTCGTTCATAGTCCTGATTATGAGAATTTAAAAATATTACAACTGCAGTTTTCTAAAATGTTGTGCCATTTCTTGGTCAGTTTACATATTTATGTTATTATTTCAACACATCAGATTTTAATTGTTGAAGTCATACTTGATATTCTCTTCCTGTTTTAAATTTAAAGATATTAGATGATCTAATTACTTGAAGTTATAAGTTACATTCCAAAGACACGCAGTAGGTGGATTGTATACTCTAAGTTGGCTATAGATGCGAGTGTGTGTGCAAATGTGTGGTACAGATGACCTACAACGTCAGGCTTAGCCTGGCGTTGTAAATATTGGCTCGAGATGATTGCCACTGTTGAAGTGACACCCCAACCCCATGTGTAAAATGGGAAAAAGGGGAGTTGAGGATGGATGGATGAATGGATAAATCCTTTATTAGTATATATTATGCAATGATTGTAGACTTCAGAATCTATGCAGTAGGTTCATCTGATATTAAGTAGTGCAAAGCTATTTACTCGATCCACTGCCAGTGTTGTGTAAATCTGACCAGATTATGCTTGTAAGTGTCGGATAAAATAATTGCTTATAGTTTTGACAAGAAATAGGATATGGAGTATACGTGTTCATTACTGGTATGAGGCTTATGAATTTCTGAAATTGTGTGCTGAATACCTTTCCAATAGAAGAGGAGCACTGCAGACTGTTTCCTTCCAGCTAAATAAAGATTTCTTGTCATTCAGGAAATTGTTCACTGAAAACAAACTACTCCTAAGCATTCTGAAATATAAGGTCACACTATTCAGACTGGGCACAGATTCAAAAATCTGTCTTTTTCCTTTACAGTTATAGATCTTGAAGGCAGTAAAATTAACTTTGTGGATTATTTTAGCTAAATATTGCATACATTCCATCCCTGTATTTTAACAGTATTGTAGGGAAGTTCTCCAGGCCTTAAATGTCAGGCTTAGCTGTGACATTTTGGATAGGGCTTGGCTGCCCAAATATGACAATATGAGTATTTAAGACATTATGTGTGCTGCAGTATAGGTCTGTGTTTGTGAGACCTCAGAAAAGTGCACTGGAATAATAAGATATAAATCTATATCTTTTTTTTTCATTTTGCAGTAGCTTTGCAGAAGATTAATACATTTTATTGACTGTATCTTCTTCAAGAATCACTTACCATCCCCCCTTCCCAAAAGAAGACAGATGGTGGCCCTGTGTATCAAACCTTTAATATGTTTGGCTCATGCCCTTTTATTGCTGATGGAAAGCATCATTTTCAGTAATAAAGACTATAGTTTGTGCACTCTGTGTAATGCATTCTGCCTTCCTCAGGTCCAAGACCTTCCTTGTAAGTGTGCCTTTAAATAATCTGTGCCACGATTTCAGAATGACACTGACACAGGCACCAGTGCCATCTCAACAATAAGGGATTTGGGACTAAGTACCCATTTCTTTCACTGCATTGTCACTGTCAGTAATATGTGAACAGTGGGGTACTGATACTCTGCCTTTTCCCATAATCTTTAATTACACGTTGCAGTTGATGCTTGCTTCATTGTCTTAGCTTCCTGTCTCTGACTTAATCTGTTTCATGTTCTGTTCTCATGACTGTCTCTGCAGTATTTTGTTAGTCATATTGTTTCCAATAAACATGCCCATGTTGTAGTACTGATGTATTGCTGTACAATCTGCCTAACCTGTTTTATGATTAACTTATTTTGGTATTCTTCAACTGCCGTGTCATTCGTGGAATGTCTGGTTTACTGAAATGCAGAGTTTTATCAGCGGTATCACTGTCTTATTGTCTGATTCAACTTTATGTGACCACATGTGAGTGTAATTTTGATCACTTTGCTACTGACCTTTGTTATACATTGTACTGTTGTGAGTTTGCTTGGAAATCATGCCCGATGTGTAGTACACCTTTAAGGAAGTACAGGTATTAGAGGTGTAGTGCACCCGCAGGTGTAGCTGAAGTAGATATGGGTTCCTTCCTACCTGACTCTGGGGACAACCCTATAGGCCCAACACACCAAGGTGGCAAGATTGACAGATTTTATTCTAGGTGACAATCTAGTTAAAAAGGCTATAGCACAACCATAAACAAATTATTTCAACAGTGCAGCAGTTAGCAATAATGCAAGGTGAGATATGCATGCAATAAAACATACATTCACCCTCTTCTTTAGAACTCAACAGAAAAAGGCCTTGGCATTCAAACATGCACAAAGAAGGCAATATCAATGAGCAGTAAATCTTTATAATGCAGCAATACAAACAAGGGAAAACATGCAATGTCATTAAACAATAAAAGAGTTATGATACAACAATACAGGTATGAGAAAATACAATGTCATTAAACAATAAAAGAGTTATGATACAACAATACAGATATGAGAAAATGCAATGTCACTGAGCAGTACAAACACCTTCAACCCCCTTGATCAATTCTAAACAGACCAACTATGAAACATTCTAGTCTACCCTGTTCACTGGCCAGTGACTACTTACAGTCTTGCTGCCGGCATGATGGGGCCCAAGTTGTAGCTCATATGGATCCCAGTTATTTGTAATCCACAAAGCACTTGGGGGGGGGTGTCAATCTTATAAAAATGTAAAAAGATGGCAAGAGCCTCTCACCACTCCGTCGAGATTATCCTAATGACCAGGCATCGTGGTTCCTCTGATGAGAAGAGTAGAAAAATCACCTGCCAGAACTGTGGTAATCGTCTATAGCTTCTCTGTACTAGGCCCAAAGGAACTCCTTTTTCTTGCTGAATCATATGCAGGTGTGGAACTACTGGTTTCAGCCTTCTCTCCTGATTCCTCAAAATACTATCATCCAGGATTTCAGCAACAAACAGACACAAACATCTACTTCACTTCCCTGTCCCAAAACACCAGAGAAGAAAATCCAGTCATGCTGCAAGGCCCTTTTCCCTTCAGCTCACAGTTTCAGTCTTCCCTCCTTCTGCTAGTATCTCAGTCCCCTTTCACTTTCGAAATTGTCTTTTATATCCCTGAAATAGCTCCATCTTGTGGTCTAATGAAAAACTACAGTGTAGTACGCCTACATTGAAAATACAGTGGGAGCTACATGTGTATCTGTAACCAGCCAAATCTTGGTAATTTCAAGTAAACATCTCATGTCTATTAATTTTTAAGCTTCATGACTACACTGGTCTCTGATTTATTAATGCTTTAAACTGGAATGTCAGAACTAGAGTCTGCAAAGCCTAACATAATATTACAAGTGAAGAATGACCCCCAGTGGTATCAGAATGGATTTTAAATGTTGGAAGGAAAGGACTCTGGCAGGTGTGGAAAGCTCTGAACATGAGAAACAAGCTTTTTTAATCAAAAATGAAAGAAAACATCTTTTATTTCAATTTTGCTTACATATTTTAAGTTGCACTTATAATGACCAGTGTGTGGTGATACCTTTTTGTACCTTTCTGCTTTTTTTTCCCACATTTTAGCCAAAAATGTTATCTGTTTGCATTTCTTTAGTTTGTTCTGGAACCTTAGTCTTATAGTTTCATTTGCAGTGGTGGGAAGATTGTAAATTACTGCAAGATCTTAGCATTGTTTATACATTATATTGCACTTCCATCTCCATAAGTAGATTTGTGTGTAAAAGCTAGTTGTTTGTATTTAGAACCCTGTCTGGGGCATTAGTCCTGTAGTTTCATTTATAGTTATGGCAGAACTGTAAACTACTGCCAGATTTGTGCCTCATTTAGTCATTTGTTACTGCACTTTTTCCACAAACAGTGTCACTGGTAATGTTCTGCTTAGTTTGATGCTTTCCTGTGTGGTAGAATTGCAATAGTGGCTGTTCTGTATATTCTGCTCCAGGAATGGTGCTTCAGGACTTTTACAGCTGTATATGTTCCAGTTTTGCTGCTAGAGTCTTATATATTGTTTATTGTTTACCTGCTTCAAGCTGCATTCCAGTATCTTTCTGTTCTGAAATTCTAACCTACATGGGGTCATTGATCTGTAGCTCAGAATCATAGGACCACAGCTCCAATATTGGCTTTATTTTACTAGGTACCTCTCTAAGGTATTCTGCTTCCTACCCTTCCATCCTTTTCCTAGTGTAGTTTTAAAAGGCTGTGTCTCTGACTTCTACCCTTATAGTAATCTGCCTTCCAAAGCCCATTTCTCCCTTCTTTCATCGCCCTTGTCTATTGTGTATGTTATTTAAGTACTTTCCCACCCATTGTTTTCCATAGACAATAATACTGAGTGCCCACCCAGCAAATCAGTATTGCTCTTGAGTAAACCTCCTATACTACAAATTGTCTACTGATCATTTTCCCAGATCTCCCATCTCCTTGGCACCCACCCCACACTCTGAGAGAGTCCTGAAATAATCTGGCTCCATCCTTGGCAGATAATAGATGTATTTTATTATTTTGTACTTCAGTTAACTGTTTTAGAGTGCTGCTGTTTTATTTTTGCTTTATTTATTTTGTATATATCCGAACATTGATAATCCATAATACTTGAAGTCACCTTGTCCAGGTAGTTTGTTTATGTTGCTTTGCAATAGCATTATACTCTCAAGCTATCATTTTTTTTAATATACATTAAGAGTACTGGGATAGTCCATCTAATGGCAATAGGTGGTGACCTGGTCTATCTTAATTTGGAAACCCATAAGAAAGCTGTAAGTGTAGTCATTTTAGTGGCCAGAGGGCTTAGAAGCCATAGCCTTCTTAAGAAATGCCAGGACAAACCTTTCAACATAGCAAAATCTAACCAAGGAAATCTAAAGGTGTTACTGCTCAATGCGAGGAGTCTAAACAAGAAGCTCTTCTCCCTCCAAGCTCTCCTCACATTGAAGAATTAGATCATCTGTACAGTTACCGAGACTTGGTTTAAAGCCACAGAGAGTACCCCAACAGTGCAAGACCTCAGTGCCTTCCACATATTTAGACCAGTAACTGCACAGACAGGGACTAAAGGTGGAGGTGTTTCAATTTACATTAGTAACAAGCATATGTCTAGGCTGGTTAAACAGGTTGATGCACTGGAGTCCCTCCATGTTCACATTACCATAAACAAGTTCCATACTTTATCCTAGCAAACTACAGGTCACTCTCTATGTTCCATGAAATCCAAAGCAGAGATTCCTAGACTTTGTAAACACGAACGCCCTGGATCAGTTAGTGCATATGCAGAATCAATTTTGTAACCCAGAAAACCCTGTAACAGAAAATACTTTAAAGCAAACTAACTTTATTAACTGGTAACCTGCCAAAATTTCAAGCCTCTCCAAACTCTGATAACACAGCAGCCTGTGAGGACTTATTCACTGAAACTCTGTACAGCCATGTCAAAGATTATATAGAGGCTGCTGTGCCTACCTTGGAAGTAAGTCCAAAAGTAACTAAAAAAAATAAAAAATAAAAAAAAATCCTCACCCTGCTACTCTGGCAAACTATTCTGATTTGACTGAGGGCATGATTTACTTGAAGACAAAAATGCCATATTTAATTATCACCAGAAAGGCTGCCAGTAATTTATCTGCTGCATAGAACACCTATGGCACTGAGAGAAAGGCTAGAGCAAGAGCGTAAGCATATGAAAACCAAGATGTGGCTGTTAAACAGGCTACTGAGTCGATAAGCAGCCTTGTAACTGCTAGGAAGCAGAGCATGGTTTGAATCTGCCTACAGGACCTTAACAAATGGCTCCTAATGGACCACTGTCTTTATATATTTTTATTTATTTAACATTTGTTTACTGGGAAAGTCTGACTTGGAGCGAAGCCAATTTTCAGCAGAGGCCTGGGGAGAAACACATGTCTTTGTGACATGGGAGAAAACCGGAGCACCCAGAGGAAACCCACACAAACACAGGGAGGACATGCAGACTCCGCACAGAAGGCACCCCAGCCGAGAATCGAACAGGAGAACATCTTGCTGTCAGGCGACAATGCAACCGCTGCACCACTGCGCCGTCCATGTATAAATATATATCTGGTAAGATAAATGCTGCTATGCCTGATACAAAATGCTTTGCTTATGCTTGATTTTTATTGGGGATTTTGTCAGACTGAGTGTGACGACAAATCCTGTAAGCTCTGCATTATAGCACATCTTTGGGCAGGTACAGATTTCTGCAACGACCATTTTGGCATCTCAATGACACTAGGGGTCTTTTAAAGAGCTGAAGCTAATATGATTAAGGTTTAGAAAGTGTGGCGAGCATGAGTGATGAAAGTTTAATTTGGGGCTTTAACAAGCAACACCATGACAGTTTTCTGATTAACTGGACAGAATAAGGTGACAAGATTTAATCAGAACAGATCAGAGTACCATATTGGTGTGCCATGTCATGGGTCATATTCTAACTGCTTATGAGTTGTAGCTGGATGCAGACAAGGTGTATGCTGTTGTAAATACATAGAATACAAGAGAGGGAACCCTCTTTAATGCAATTCTTAGGGACAGTAGAGTACAAGTTCACACCTCACTTGTCAGATATAACTGTAGCTCTGAGGAAGGCATTGATCAAGAGGCAGTTTGAAGCTGGACCAAACAACAGACTGAGAGTTTTGATTTTCTAAAAAAACAAATGGTAATTACTGAACCTGCCCATAAATATTTTGATGCAGTATTATCTGTACTGCTTCAAGTGAATGCAGGCCAGAAGGCAAGGAGAAGTACTGCAAGATGGCAAACCTGTTGTTTAGTATCAAGAGCTTTAACAGATGGACAGACTAGATATGCAGCCATTAAGAAAAAACGATAGCAGCAGTGATTAGTTGTCAGAAATTTCATGATTTGTGTATCTGTGTATATGTTAGACATACTGAAATAAGACCAGATCATAAGTCTTTCACAAAGTCATTGCTTAAAGTGCTGGCAAGGTTGCAGAAAATGTCGTTGACACTGCAAAAATGTGATGTGGAGATACAGTGCAAGTCAAGAATACCAGTGTTCGTTGCTGACATGTTAAGTACAGTCTAAATGGAAAATGTGAGGAAGATTTGCCAGAAGATGTGGAAATTCTGTGGTTTGTAACACGAATGCTGTAATGCCTAAGAAACTACAAGAACTGAAGGCAGCTATCAGAGAAGGTACAGAAATTAAGCTGTAACATCAGCATGGCCTAATACTGTAAAGCATCCACATAAATTATTACAGCCCATTCTATACTTTCAACAAAACAGGGTCATGTATTTAAGGTTTACAGTCTGAATGTAAGAAAAGCATGATTTCATCAGAACTGAGAAACTAAATGCTTCTGAATATCTGCAAGTTTCATCACGGAATGTCTAAATGTAAGAAAGAACAAAATATGTATTGACCTAACATGAGAAGCAGACAGACAGCATGGTACAAAACTGTTCATTGTGTAGCATGCAAACAAACAATAATCAAACAATGGAGCATCATGAAATTCAATTGCTGCATTAACTTGGCAAGAGTTTGAACTTGAGAGTAAACTTGTTTCAGTGAGTAATCTCAGCTTTCAATTATGCATTAAGAAATATTATTTAAATTACCCAGAAGTTGTCAAACTGAAAGGTACAACAGCTTCTACTGTGATACTTTTACAGTATTGACTCGATTATCCGAACGTTGATAATCCAAAACGTCAGTTATCTGAACGTAGCCTTCCAAAGTTTTCGGGTAGGAAAAATCATAAAGTCTGAATATTTAAATGTTATATGTATTCACTTGTGCATGTTTTTTTAGCTTGTAGCCTGCTCGTTTGTGAAAAATATTCTTTATTGTCCACTGGAATCGCTGAATGATTGAAAAGTTTATTCCCTGAGTGCAGTAAAAAACAAGATTTTAGAAGTTTTTTATCTGGTTTAATTATATGTTTGATTATCTGGACAGTTTGATGAGCCGAACTACCTTAGGTTCCAATTAGTTTGGCTAATCGACTCTCTACTGTATTTAAATAAGTATTTATGAGACATAAAGTACCTGAGCAAATGATGTTATAACTTCAAGTACAAGATGCTCATAATCAAATAGACAAATGAAATTGTCAAGAATTGTTCCCGGTTTTCCAAGCAGTACTCTCCAGGATCATTTACTTGAAAATTCTGATGAGTGATGATTCCTTACCTACAAATTTAAAGGTCTGTACTAGATGCAGTAGACTTGCCAAAAAATACATTCATTGACAGCACATAATGCCTGTAAGTGAAAGTGAATTTCATGTGTCTGCAGGGGTTCTTTTGCTATATTTTATAATTATTTGCATAAAAATAACTTTTAAATGAATATATATATATATATATATATATATATATATATATATATATATATATATAAGAATATGTATATGATTATTTATATATATATATATATATATATATATATATATATATATATATATATATATATATATAAAGTATATGTGGGTGGACTGAATTTGGCTGACACTGTTTATGGTCCACATCTGTTACTAAACAGATGATCGACAGGTGTGCAAGATCGCACAATTCTTGGGTAGGGAAATATGCCCTTTCCTGGAGATTGTGTGAACTCTGATTTAGTATATATAATTAGCAGGAGGCATGAGCCACCCTGAAAAAGCATTGTTTTAAACTAGTTTTCTATTTAGAAGTTTTGCATGCACTGAGATTTTCACTTGGCATATGTGTAGTAATGGGTCAGTGTTTGCAAAGTCATTCTTTTGGTGTTGATGTTGCAAATGTTGATCTTTAGGTGTTTTGATCATTATCAGTACACATACACACACACACACACACACACACACACACACACACATGTATATTATATGTATAGTCTGTATTTTGTTTTCTAATAAAAGAGGCTGTAGTATACCTTTATGGAAGCAGTCACATGGGATGTGAGTTATGTGACTAGAAAGGACTTGGTACTTGTGAGTAAACCTTAGAGCTAGCAGCACGTCTGTCTTCTGTTTCTTCATTTCATTTAATTTTTAATATACTAGCGCTTCAAATCTGAACCATACTTTTTTAGCAGATTTTCAATTTTAAATGTTATGGGGCAATACAAGGGTGCTGAAATCAAAACATTTACTATCTGCCAAAGGAAGCATGACATATTATTGTAGTTGTTTTTTTTTTTTTGAGTGTCTAATCTTTAGCCAAAAGTATGGAATGCTACAAACCATGACTACTACTGTTATTAGTATGAATTAGGGAGTTCTGTGGTTTGTTGTTCGATATTTGTGGTCAGTGTTGTTTTAAGTTTCATCTAAGGAGAAGGGAGTGAAAGAGTGGGGAAGGGGGGTATTTTTGTTTGCTTTTTGAACATACTGTGGATTGACTGTAGTGCTTTCTCCAGAAGAATGTCACAAATAAGTAGCAGGAATAATTTTTCATTATCACAGACTTTTCCCCTTTGCAATTGTGTGACCATGGAGTTAATATAAGTAAGTAAGGGGAGTACAGGTGGAGATTGCCCCCTGCTGTCTTTTATTTATTTAGTGATTGATTAGTTGGTTAGTGGTTGTCTTCACTGTATTCATCTGGTTAAGATATTTTGAATTCAATATAGCAGAGTATGAAGTTCCTGCCTTCACAGGTTTATCACAGATCCTCTGCTAAACGGCTAACGAACTGACTATACCTAACCACCATTACCAAAACTGGGGCAAAGTATTTGTGTGGTTTTATGCATACTAATCCAGATGTTGTAGGATCTCAGAGGATTCTTTTTAGTCTGAGTTACAGCAGTCTGAAAGTTGACTTATAATAGCTAGCAGGAATATGTGTGTGTGTGTGTGTGTGTGTGTGTGTGTGTGTGTGTGTGAGTGTGTGTGTGTGTGTGTGTGTGCGCGCGCACTTCTATGTATTTAGGGAGCAGCTGGTGATTCCCTGTGCAAAAGTGCTTTAAGTATAATTCCTGTAAATTTTGACTTTTGAAGTTTTCCCTTAAAGTCACAGTTTTCACTTTGTAGAGTTTGTCCCTTAGATTTATGTCATATAGCCTTTAAAAACAGCTCAAACTTAGAGGAGTGGCCAGCCAACTCCAGTGAAAGGTTTAAGATTTAACCTGTGATGCATTCTAATCACTCAGTAACTATACAGTTTCATGGCAACATGGATGAGGGAAAAGACAATGCTATGCTGCTCCATTTTGTTTTCTGAGACTTTTCTAAGCTCTCTAACAGAGAACTTTACTGAGGATTTTCAGCATAGTGATTTGTCTCCGCACCCAGATGTGGATATGGCCATACAATTCATAACTTATTAAAATGAAGGTTACCCAGTGACTACTAAAACAGGCTAGGCTCACGACAAAAGAAGTAACAACATTACTGAACTATGTACTAACCTCATAAAGCTGAACACTTCACTGTGAAACAACTTTAACACAAACAAATATGCTATGACACACAGAAAAATATTTACCCTGTGCAATCCATGTAAAAAGAGAGAGAGAGAGAGAGCAAGCATGCTTAGGAAACATAAAGGGGCTTGTATTCTTTCTGCATTAACTAGACAACACTGGAGGTAATAATAATAATAATAATACCTATTTCTTAACCAGGTAAGCCCATTGGTCATAAAGTCCCTTTTCAGGAACAATGTCTGGTTAAATAATTTGAACAAGGTCACACAGTAAGCAAATGAGGGATGTGGGGATCAAACCTTGTACCACAGGAGCTATAGTTCACAACTTTAACCTTTGCACCGGCTGCTAGACTTACAATACTGGCAGAGGCAATAATGGCACAAACATTTTACAAGGCTTTTTCTTCAGCAGATAGCTTAATTATTGAGAGATCACTTTAATTTTGATGTCTCCTGTCATGGTGCCTTCATTGTTTTGACTTATTTTACAAAAGGTGGTAGACAATTTAATTCTGTGCATATTCAGTATAACATTTGCATTTTTATGGCAAAGATGTTGGCTAATCTGTATTACTGTGACCATAGGGATGAATGATTATTGCTACTATTTCCAAAACATGGGGCACTGTTTGTAATGGCATAGTCTCCCAAATCCGGAAAATATGGTTGTCATCCTGCTGCTTGAAGCAGGAGTCTGTTAGTCAAAATAAAGTAAACAAACAAATAAATAAATAAAAGATAAACTGGCTTTTCTCACTTCCCAAGTACTGGCCATATTGTTACTAAAAAGCCAGAAAGAAAGTGATAAAATATGTAGGTATGCACAGCCTTAACTTTGCAACTGCTCTTCCCTTTCATGTTACTGATAATATCTATAGTAATCAGGACAACAGCTTGGTGTAGTATTCATTGACCTGATGACAGTCTGCTTTCGTTAACCACACATCATGTTTAGCTGAATTAAATTTGTGGTGTTTGCATACAGCCATTCCAAAATGATAAAGCTTGTAAAGGTTCAGTAGTTCCTATTTACGTACAGCTTATATCAAGTGAAGTGAAGCTCCTTGGGATATAATCTTAGGCTCTTCGCTGTTCAGTATCAGTATCAGTTTATAACTGTCTCACTCTGAAGTCTACTAGATACCGATGACTGTCTGTATATAGATAACCTCATTATGGATAAGTCTTCTAACTAATTGGTGAGATGCTTATGAAACCTCAATAACATGTTATTACTAAGAGTTTGTGTTGATTCTTTAAGCACAGGCTTTTGATTAGTTTTGAGGAAGGTAAAACTGTGTTTTTGATTCCCATCAGACACTTAAAAATATACCTCTTCCTACGATTCGATGCTGTAGACCCCAGATGATCGACCCTGTGAAATGCCTGGTGACTTTAAGCACCTGAGAATCTGGCTTCACTTAAAGCTCACCTTCAAGAAGCATACAGAATACACTTCGGATAAAATTCTGAAACAGCTGTGGATGCAAAATTCTGAAACAGCTGTGGATGTATGTGTAAAGCTGATAACTTGCCTCACCTAAGAGGCTAGGGAATCAGTTGATAAACTAGAGTATGTATTACACCTTATTATAAAACCACAGAAGAAGAAGCGACCAGGAAATCTTCACCGTTCATTAAAATAGAAAACTTCAGATCACTGCTCTAGCACCTCGACTTATACAAGCCTTTAACAGAGTATAACTTGTTTCAAAAACATGTCATTAAATACCTTCACAAACATGAATTAATCAATTAACCTTAATTACTATATTTATAAAGTATTTAAAGCAGTATTGTTTTAAAAAGACAAGTTCATAAAAAACATCTCCAGTTACATTCCTGGTTAAGTCCTGCTGGACTCAAAGTATTATATTTTAAAATAAATAAACATTCTTTTTCCCTTAGCTTTTTTTTAACATCTATTATACTAGAATTTTTCTTTTCAATACATTGAGTGAGTTTTTGTAAGATTCCTGAGTGGGGAATGGTATCAAAGGCCTTGGTCAGATTAAGGTAGGCTGTATGAACCACCTTGCTTTCATCCACTTCTCTGGTGACTGACTCAAAAAAGTTGACCAAGGTGAGCAGGCATGATCTACCCTTCACAAAACCAAACTGTGTGGGATCCAGAGTTTGGAGATTCCCTATATCCTTGTTTATTAGGTCCATGATGATGTGTTCCATAGCTTTGCATATCAAACTCGTCAGGCTAATGGGGTGATAGTTCCCAGGGTCTGTAGTCACTTGTCTTTTGCTTTTGTGGAGAGGAATGACTGTAGCAGTGCACCATTTGGTAGGGACAAAGCTTGAGGTGAGGCTGTGATTGAACAGGGCACACAGGAGAGGTGCCAGTTCACTCTGTAGTTCATTTAGAACAGAGCCAGGGATATTGTCAGGTCCCATAGAAGCTGTATTCTTGGCCTTAGACAGTGCTGTTTTAACCTGTGTAGCAGTAATACTGGGTGCCTGGCAATCTACTGATATTGTGATTGGTCCTTTCGGGGGGAGGGTAAAGTTGGCACTGAATCTGTCGACCAGTATACTGGCAATGGATTCACTTCAGAAGCTCGAAATACTGAAATCTCTAATTTCAGTATCTCAAGTCCAAGGAGTGGAATCCACAAAACAACGAAAACTAAAAACCGCGAAATTCAAAACCTTGAATACTGGAAGTTTTGAATTTTGCGGATTTACTACACACACACACACACACACACACACACACACACACACACACACACACACACACACCATCCACCGCACAAACACACCCAATCACTCTACTACATGAAAGCAGGGGGGCAAGCCACCCTGCAAACCCCATGTGGGGGGCTGCGCTCCCCACAACCCCCCTACTGAAATATTCTCACTTCGAGGTCGCACTACATACAAGCACACACAAAACACCACCACACAAGCTACTTTCCTTTCACACACACACATCACAGCAACAAAACACACTGACACATACCACAGCCCCTACCCAAACCCCTTAACACACTTACACACACACTTACCTGAATACATAACCATAGCAGAACTTTAGAAGTGTGAAATTCAAAACCTCCAGTATTCGAGGTTTTGAATTTCACGCTTCTAAACTTTCGCTATTATGTGGATTTGGCTTCTTGGGCTCAAATTACTGAAATTCAAGATTTCAGTATTTCAAGCTTCTGAACGGAACCCCTGGCAATATCTGTTGGTGGTACCATTGTGGAGTAGCTCAAAGCAAATCTGGGTATTGCCATGCAGATTCTTTACATAACTATAGAAGGCCTTGTGGCTGTCTTTACTATCTGCTGCAATTCTGTTTTCATAGCTAACTTTAGAGGATTTGATGAAGGATCTCAACTTTTTGAGGACTTCATCTTATTCTGCAACAATTTCCTCCCTTCTGTTGTAAATTTGTTTATGGGGGGGGACACCCAGAGGCTTCCTTATTTTGGAGGAGAGCATCTTGGTCTATTGGGTGTGGAGAGATCCATGCATTTCTGTACTTGTTCATACAGTGCAGTGGTGTATGATTTGGTGGTCAGGCAGCTATTCTCCATTTGCATAGGTGCTGTGAAGTTAGTCACCTCTGTTTGTAGGAGCCCAAAGTTAGCTTTGGAGAAGTTTTTCATGGTGGTTACCTTTGGGGGGGATGTGGATTTCCAAGGTGATTAGTTTGTGGTCGGATCTAACCAGGGAGGAGTTGACTATTGGTATAGAGCAACAGTCCCCCATGTTTGTAATGACTAGGTCAAGGATGTTGCTACCTCTAGTGGGGGTAAGAATGAGCTGGTCCAGGGCATTGGCATTAATGAACTCCAGGAAACATTGGGCAAGTGTATTGGTACATGAGTAGTTTTCCCAGTTAATGGAGGGGTAGTTGGAAGTCACCTAGTCTGACAGTATTAGGTTGGACCCTAATATTCTCCAGGGTGCTTAGGAACATGGAGTGTGAGTCTTGGGACATGGTTGGGGACTTATAGCAGGCTACGACCTGTATCCCTGTCTTACCCAATGTTAGCTGCAGCTGAAGTATCTCTGATGCGTTATGTTGGGCTACCAGTCTGGAGATGTGCACATCCTTTATGAATATGGAAACACCACTGCCTTTGGAGCTTTAGTCCAAGTTCTGGGGCCGAAAAGTGTGTAAAGACTTATAGCCTGGTAGTGTAGAGGTGCTTTCTGCTGCCTTGAACCAGGTCTCTGTTATGACACAAATGTCAATGTTCTCCATTTTAAGGAATACTTCGAGCTAGTGCATTTTGAGATTTAGACTTCTAGCATTGAGCAGTATGACCTTCAGATTGCATTTGTTTGCAGCTGTTATGGTGGTAATTTGATCTTTGGAACACCGCCTAAAAAAGGCACTATAGTCATGGCAAGAGCCTTAGCTAGTATCCAGAAGCACAGGGGTGACAGATGCAAGCCATTTCTGGCAAAGCATTGAGGTCTGTCAGTCATGTCATCCCAGGCAGACAGATACTGGATCCCCTTAGAATGACACCAGAAACTTAGCCAGTTGTTGAAATCAATAATTTTCTGCTTGTACTGTGATAAAATTCTCGGTGATGGTAGGGTGCTACTTACGGCTAGGGTCATACCCGCCTGGGCTACAAAATCCGAGAGCTCCTCCATGACACTTTTCATGTAGTCCAGGGATGTACGTCCCAGATCATTCACACCCACACGTACAATCATGTATGTACCTGTTGTTGAGGGACCTGAGTGCGTGTGTTATGTGGTGGATCCTGGCACCTGACAGGAAGTTGACTTTTACCTTCTCCTTATTCAACCTAGTGAGTGGGACTAACATTGTCTTCAAAATGAGGTATCATGTGGCACAATTACATGCTCCCTAGCAAAGTTATGTAGCAAAACATTTAAAAAAATCATAATTTCCATAAAGTCCTAAACAAAATATATCTGTACATTTGTCCAGCATACAGACACAGTTCTTTTTCCATCCTGTAACTACTAATACTGCCTTCAAAATGAGGTATTACTTAACCTGACATGTTCCCTGATAAAGTTATTTATCAAAATATGAAAAACTATCATAATTCTCATAACCATAGTCTGAAACAAACGGTGATATCTGGACATGTGTACGGCACACAGATACAGTTATTTTTATATCTTGCAAGTACTAATACTATCTTCAAAATGAGATACTATTTAGCATGCTAACATGTTCCCTGACAAAGTTATTCACCAAATATAAAACAATATAATTCTCATAACCGAAGTCCTAAACCAAATGCGATATCTGTACATTTGTCCCGCATACAGACACAGTTCTTTTTCCATCCTGTAAGTAATAACATTGCCTTCAAAATTAAATATTACATAACCTGTTGATATGTTCCCTGACAATGTTATTTACCAAAATATGAAAAATATCATTATTTTCATAACCTTAATTGTAACCAAACTGTGATATGTGTACACCATACAGACACAGTTCTTTTTCCATCTTGTAAGTACTAATACTGTCTTCAAAACAAGGTATTACTTAACATGTTGATACATTATCTAGCAAAGTTATTTACCAAAATTTGAAAAGTATAATAAATTTCACAACCTAAGTCATAAACAAACTGTGATATTTGTAGATGTGTAGAGCATACAGATAGTTAGCTTACCATCTTAAAATGAGGTTTTATTCAGCATGTTGACAAGTTACCTAGCAGACTGTACAACAAAATTAAAAGAATATCAGTGACAGAAGAAGGCATCTGGAGTGTCCCACACCTGTGCTTGCAATGCGATAATGACTTGTTATAATGTGAATAATAGTGGCAGATGCTAATGGGTTTACCTGACAAGTGATAATGACTCAGTGTTGTACTGTACCTGCACATATTGTAAATAATGTGATAATGACTTGCATTTCATTACTGCAAGGTTCTGTATGCTCATACAAAGTTGATAATTGCTTCACATGACCTTTTGAGCAGACATTTATCACATTCCTGGTGCAGGTGTAATGTAAGAGTGAGTCATTATCATCTGTCAGGAAAAGACCACAGTAATTCGGTAAAAGTTGTATATTACTTATATATTACTGAGCCCTTCCTCTCACCTAAATTCTACACAGGACTGACAAAGGCAGAAATATTGTTCAAAATATCTAGTTGATCAATGCCACAATCAGCGTAAAATCAGTAAGAACATATATCTCACTAAGGCCTTCCTCTCATTCACACATCCAAGTTCATATCCCTTCATTACACAATAGATAAAAGTACAAGAGTACAGTAGAGTGGAGAACACCAACAGTAATCCCTTTGCACAAAGAGGCCCTTCAGCCAACCCTAGGAACTTTAGACCCATAAGTCTAACCATTCTTAGCTGCAAGGCCATGGAAAGAATCATCATGGACCTTCTCAACTAGACCAGTTACCAGTGGTATAACACAAGGATCTCTGCTGGGCTACTGTTTGGAATCTATTTCTCAGATGTCCAGGTGAATATAGACAGCCTGTGGCTTACCAAGTGTGTGGTTGTAAAAGAACGCTGGTTGTAGTGCTATTAGAATGCATTCTGTTCATGATGTCTGGCAATGCAGAGCCATCAATTTTTCCACTGGAACTAATAAACAGTCATTGTGCTAGTATTTTGGTAACCAATTGTACCAGTCCACCTACCCATTTAGCAAATTGAAATAAATAAATAAACAATCAAGAAAGCACATAGAGGCAGACACTTCAGGCAATCCACCTCAGAAAACTTAATTTGCAGTGACTTGGAAAGCTGTGTATATCAAGGGCGTGGGTCATGTCCACTAACCTGTAGCTGTGTATATCAAGGGTGTGGGTCATGTCCACTAACCTGTAGCTGTGTATATCAAGGGTGTGGGTCATGTCCACTAACCTGTAGCTGTGTATATCAAGGGCATGTGTCATGTCCACTAAACTGTAGCTGTGTATATCAAGGGCATGGGTCATGTCCACTAACCTGTAACTGTGTATATTAAGGGCGTGGGTCATGTCCACTAACCTGTAGCTGTGTATATCAAGAGCGTGGGTCATGTCCACTAACCTATAACTGTGAATATCAAGGGCGTGGGTCATGTCCACTAACCTGTAGCTGTGTATATCAAGGGCATGTGTCATGTCCACTAACCTGTAGCTGTGTATATCAAGGGCGTGGGTCATGTCCACTAACCTATAGTTGTGTATATCAAGGGCGTGGGTCATGTCCACTAACCTGTAGCTGTGTATATCAAGGGTGTGGGTCATGTCCACTAACCTGTAGCTGTGTATATCAAGGGCGTGGGTCATGTCCACTAACCTGTAGCTGTGTATATCAAGGGCGTGGGTCATGTCCACTAACCTGTAGCTGTGTATATATCAAGGGCATGGGTCATGTCCACTAACCTGTAGCTGTGTATATCAAGGGCGTGGGTCATGTCCACTAACCTGTAGCTGTGTATATCAAGGGCGTGGGTCATGTCCACTAACCTGTAGCTGTGTATATCAAGGGCGTGGGTCATGTCCACTAACCTGTAGCTGTGTATATCAAGGGCGTGGGTCATGTCCACTAACCTGTAGCTGTGTATATCAAGGGCGTGGGTCATGTCCACTAACCTGTAGCTGTGTATATCAAGGGCGTGGGTCATGTCCACTAACCTGTAGCTGTGTATATCAAGGGCGTGGGTCATGTCCACTAACCTGTAGCTATGTATATCAAGGGCGTGGGTCATGTCCACTAACCTGTAGCTGTGTATATCGAGGGCATGGGTCATGTCCACTAACATGTAGAACCCAGTAATGAATTTTTGCCTGCCCTGAGCTTCCCATGTAACCAATGTCTTCTATAGTAGCACTTCATGAACCACCATCAAACCATGTCCCTTCCATGAAGCATTATTAGCAACTAATCTGACTTAGTAACAAAATTGCAAGTACTTCCTTGATTTGGTTATGGTACTTATAACAGTTTCTTGACCAGTTAATAATATATAAAGTACAATTCAAAGAATACGTAATTATTCTAAAAATAAATACAGCTATTTTCCCAAAGTATGATAGTTGTCTAGTTAACCAACATGGCTGTTATAACATTGGAAAACAGTGACCTTCTTCGAGGAATAAATACTACACACGTATTTAATAATAATATTGTGTTTCCAAGAACATAGTTGTAATTGAAAAAAAAAAACTTCATTTTTTTTTCAAAGCAGCAGTTAGTTAGGTATGTGTACATAGATTTATTGTTTGCTAAATAGCAATGGTGTTCCTAAACACCCAATGTGAAATCCAAACAAAACCAAAACAGAATCAAAAAGGATAACTTAAATTTCTTTAGCTTGTAAGAAGTAACAGAATTTAACTTACCATCAAATGAAAGCCAAAACCACCTGCACACGCACAGCTCTTACCATTTTTATTAAAAAATATTATAAAGTTTTACATCGTATCTCAAGTGGGGCAGAATTCATACACTTAATAAAACTCGATGACAGATTTGTGCATTAGAGCTTACATTGCTTATGGAACTCACTGTATCATTAATTATTACAATGTTATGCTTTAACATGTAAAGTGGCAGTATGTTAAATAATATAATTTCAAGGAAAAGAATACCTTATGATGTGTGCAATTTAGAGGTAAGTCCAGTGCCATGTTTTGAACTGAAGCGTGCAACCAACTTGATGCAGGAATAACAAACCGGTTCCAAACTACCTCTCCTTCTCTGGCATCTTACAGGCAAACATATTCTGTACACATGCCAAGCAGCTGTAATCGCTGTCACAAAAGAAAGAGGCAAAGGAGACATGGACAACTATCATCTGAGCAGTACATTAGACATATGAGCAGAAAAGCTGATCTTACAACTTGCTTCAAAGCAGATGCATCTCGATTAGGGGACAAAAAGCTATAATCCGAACCACTTCTAAATGAGGGTAAATAGAGATAAACATTTGACTATTTCTGTAGTGACTGCATGGAAGTCCTGAAATGACAAGATCACACGTATGCCAACAAATGCTCTAAACTGCTAACATACACTGCTGTGCAAGTCAAACATGTTGACACCATCATAATTTGCAATGCCAGACAGACTTTACAAAGCAAAATGTATGTTACATAAAATGTACAGAACTAAGTAAACCATAACCAAATACATTATCTACAGAGCTCTCACTATTCACTCTGCCTGCCTGTTATGAAAACCAAGAAAAGCAAGCATACAAAGCTGCTCACGTAGTACAGAAAACTATCCAATTTTCTCTAAACATTTAAATATAACCATCTGGCAACTCCATGCTGAAAAATAAGTTGAGAAGGTAACCAACAAAGTTCAGTTACCTTTTCAACTTATCTTTTAACAGTGGATCTAAAAAAAATATATAAAGTTACTTGCACTTGGGGAAGGCACTCGGGTATAATGCTATGCAATTCCTTGCGCCTTAGAGAGCGCTCGGCTATAAGCACAGAGGCAACTGTACTCGGGTGTAATGAGTTAAGCATAACCATTTTCCTTTTCAAAGGTGAGAATCAAACCCTGTACCTTGTGTCTGACCATTATACCAATTACCGACCATTATGATATATTTCAGCTTGCAACCTGTATTGTACTTGTTGCACATTCTTGTTAAAAGAAAAGAAAATCCAGGTGTTGGGACTTCCAAGATGGCTGCACACTGAGTAGCAACTTAATTTCACCTCTCACAATGTGAAAATTAAAACTCAGAAGAGAGAGCCAGTGAACTTATTTTTTGGGTAAATTTAAGTAACCGACTAGTAAGTGCTCTGCCTGGATGCCGGCAAAAAAAAAAAATCAGAGAACTTGAAAGAAAATCCACCACAAAAAGTGAGGAAAAAACATTGGGAAGAATTCTGCAGCTGTTTTGCAAAAAAAAAAAAACTGTGCAAGCTCCAGCTTTGGTGCAAGACATGACTTCCAATAGCCTAGAGGAAAAAATAAGTCAAATGTACTCAGAGCTGATTAAAATAAACAAAACAAAAAAGAGACTGGATAAAATGGAAGAAGTTTTAAACAGATATTCAGATGACATGAAAAAGCTGCAAAAATCAGAGTTCAAAATAAAGAAGAGGCTGACTGAATATGAGACTGGTCAAGGAGAGATGTTTCAAAAATAATAGAATTAGAGGACAGAGCATGTAGGGAAAACCTGAGATTTTTTGCTGTACCAGAGAAGCTGTAAGGAACAGACTGTATTCATTTTATGAAAGCACAACTAAGCAACTGGACTGGTATTCCACAGCAGGAGTTTTTAATTGAAAGGACACATTGTGTTTACACGCCATACCTGGCCATGAGAAAACAACATAGACCTTTAATAGTAAAGATGCAATCCTACCAGCAGAAGGACTTAATTCTGACAAAACTGTGGCAGAAGGACAAAGTACTAAAAGTGGGAGACAGAGTATTTATGGAAAATTATTACTCACTGTACACCAGGCAGAAGAGGAGTAAATTTGTTCCACTAATCAGGGAATGTTGAGAACCGGAAGTGAGATTCATACTCTTGTATCCAGCCATCTTCGGAATATTCTTTCTTTGAGGGAAAAATCATGTTTTGATATAGAACATGCTAAAGAAGAAATGCAAAAGTTTGTCCAACAAAAAGTGAGCAGTGAAACAGGAGAGTCTGCTTCTTGTTTTTCTGTTAATAAAGACCACAGAGTGGTTGTGCCAGTGAAACCTTTTCCAATGTTTCAACAGAAAATGCTTGCGAGGCAAAGAAAAAAAGCACAACAATTGACTAGAAGAACCAAGAGTATGTTGGAAAGGAAGCAGAGACTGTATATAGGAGATGTAGATAAACAGGAATGAAACCAGCAACTCAGAAATTGACAAACAAATGTGAAATTATAAAGCATTAATTATATTTGTGAAACATGGTAAAACAAGAAAACCTGGAAATATTGGACTTTTTTATTTTATTAAACTTGCAGGGGACTCTAAAACATATGCCCTTTTTCATGTCTTTAATGTTTGGAGGAACATTTAGGAGAGGGTAAGAGGAATGAAAGAGTTAACTGTAATCAAAGCAAACTTTTGTTCTTAACAGTAATATTGTATAGTGCATGATATCTGCATCCTATAAAGTAAAGTTTTCTCAGTTATTTTCAAGTGTAATGGGGATACTAAAGTAAACAGGTGCCCCTATTTTTTTCTTCTTTTCCCTTTCCCCTTTTTCAGTTTTAAGAAATGTAGGCACTGCAATGTAAAAAAAAAGAAGAAGAAGATGAAGAAAACTGTGTTCAAAAGAGTATGATACAAGAAAAATGTGCTTTTTCTCATTGTTGCATAGGGGAATGGCTGGATTAAGGCTTTTGGCTTTATCTAGTAACAAGTTTTAAGAGAAAGCAAATAAATAAAAAAGAACATTGAATATAATAAAGCTCTCCTTTAGCAAATAAATAAATACTTTAAAGCAAGCCTGTATCTGGCTGCCTTGTCTCCATGGAGACAATCTGATAAAGAGTAATAAAAACAGAATATGTCTTTCTTTTAATGGTTTTCTTTCAATGGCAAGAAGATACTGTTTTCTGAAAGCTTTCAAGTGTTTTCTTTCTAGGAGAGCAATAAAGATAAAACAAAATCAGACAGCACTTAGTAGAAGCACAGGCTGTACCATACATCTTAGCATAGATAGCCTTCTTTTTAGATTAACCCAAGTGTGTGAGTGTAGCTGTCAGTTTGGGTATACTGTAACTATTAGGAAGGTAAGACTTCAATATTTGAAGATGTACATAGTTTTCCATGTTAATATTAAGTTAATAGGTTTTTGGGGTGTAGTTTTTTCTTTTGTTTGAGGCCTTTCAATAAAACTAAAAGTTTTGTAAGCTGTGACATAGACTCAAATAGACATGACAAGAAACAATTTTATAAAATGTCAACATGCCAAAGATTAGCGTGTGCATGTAATCCAAAAGCTGGAATTAGATACATAACAAAAACTGTTACAAGTAAAAGATGGGTATAATAACTTTTCAAAATAATGAACCTTTAGATATTGTCTTTAAATGTTAATGATCTCACAGATAAATACAAAAAAGAAAGAGTAATGAACTATATTAAAAATGTAGAGTACAAATAGCAATTGCTTCAGGTGACACATTTGGAAAGAACTGAACATGTGAATTTGATAAAGAAAGGTTTTCAGGACAGTTATTCAGCGGAATACTTGGGACAAAGGAAAAGAGGAGTACTTGTATTAATTGCAAGAGGAGCTCCAATAGTGATAGAAGAGGATAAAAATAAGATAATAATGGTAGATATGTATTACTAAGGGGCTATTGGCAAGTGAGGATGATTACACTGGCATATATTTATACTCCACCTAAAACTGCTATAATAGAGCTTAAGAAAATTCTGGGAGAAATAATCAATTTTCAGAAGGGAATATTACTTTGAGGTAGAGACTGGAATTTGATTTGCAGCAGGGAAGATGTGTCTGGGGGCCCGGAAGGGAAAATATAACAAAGGAAGGTAGATTTCTGAAGAAATTTATGGAAATATTTGGCATGGAAGATGTGAATTCAGTAGAAGGAGTTTGGAGTGAATTTACATATTATTCCACAAAATACAAAAAAAAAAAAAACTGGGATAGGCTAGACAGAACTTGCATGTCACTGAAATGTGCATTTAATTGAAAATTTTGATATGTATCCAATAATTATTTTAGATTGTGCACCAATAATAACTATAATAAAAAATGAAATAAAAATGAGACACTGGTGCTTTCCCACCTATCTGTTGAAAAGAGAGGAATTTAAGGAATGGGTAGTGGAAATTATTCAGGAGTTATTAGAGAAGACAGAAATGTCTTCTAAAAATGTAGCTAGGGAGTGTGATAAAATTAAAGTAGAATTTAAAATAGGGTGACATAAAAGAAAGGGAGATATGGTTCAGAAGCAACAAGAATAATTTTGAGGGACTGACAAATGTTAAAGTATTGCAGATTAGGGGAGTCTCACAGAACAAGAAGAAGAGCAATTTCAGACTGTTAAGCATAGAATAAAGGATTACCCCGATAATATGTATGAGTTTAGAAAGATTGCTGCTAAGCAGCTAGTTTTTAATAATAATTCCAGAGCACAAAAACTTTTAGAGAATGACTCAGGCAACATAAAGTAAAAAAGGTTATTGCCATGCTTTGGGAGTCTATAAAAAGGAAGATAACAAAAGATCCTGTGAAGGTATTAGAAATATTTCAACAATTTTATGAAAGTCTGTGTAATGCAGAGAAATGTGAAGATCAAGAAAAGGTACAAATGGAAATGTTTATGGAAGAATTAAATATGTTAAGGTTAGAGGTAGATGAAGCTCAATTACTAATAGTTGGGATAGGAGGAGATGAGATAAAAATGGTGATGTATAACTAACCAACAGGAAAGTCCACAAGAATAGATGCCATTCTGTGAAAATTTGGAAGCTAGGAGGGAAAAAACTGATAAAGATCTGGAAAGTTGTATTGAACAATATTTTAAGACAACGAGAAGCACCAACTTCATGGAAGAAAGTGATGGTGGCTATAATACCTAGAGAGGGTAAAGACCCATCAGATCCAGCTTCATACAGGCCCATTTCAGTCTTAGACCATGATTATAAGTGTTTATGTCTATAATGGCTAAAAGAATGGCAAAGGTGATGCCAAAATTGATAGACATGGATCAGTGTGGTTTTGTGGAGGAGAGCCAAACAGTTGACAACATTAACAGGACGTTGATGATCGAGAGGGAAGTTGAATGTAAGAAAATACCATCATTATTGGTGGGTCTTGATGCAGAGAAAGCATTTGACAAAGTAAGCTGGGAGTTTATGAGCAGGGCAATGGAAGCATTTACATTCCCTGATAAAATTCTAAGGTTGATTAGGAGCATTTGCATTCCTTGATAAAATTCTAAGGTTGATTAGGAGGATACATGAGGGAACAGAGGTGAAAATTAAAGTGGGTGGATTATTCTCTGATAATTTCTGTTTGAGTAGAGGAACCAGGTAGGGGTCTCCTCTTTCCCTATTCTTAGTTGCACTATATGTAGAACCACTGGCAAAAAAAGGAAACAAGAGACTCAGAAACACAAGGATATAATTGGTATGGTAGTTAGGAAAAGCTGATTCTATTTGCAGATGATATTATTTTATACCTGATAAAAACAGAAAAGGACATTTCAGTGTTGTGGAACATTTTGAGGCAGTTTCAAATGTTTTTGAAATACAAATTTAAGGAAGCTAAAAGTAAGGAAATAGTAAATTATGTACCCATGTACAAATTTGTTCAGAATATCCAAATGTATGGGGATATGATAAAATTAAGTACTTGGGAGTATGAATTAAAAATATTCTGGTATGGCAGCTAAAATATGTAGGAAGAAACTAAACAAAAGATAATACAAAAACTGCGAAATTGGAAGCTCTTTTATATGGATATGGATAGCAAGATACAAGCAGTTAAAATGTTTTTAGTCAATTTATTTTTATATACAGGTCAGGCATATCTTTATCATCCAGAAGAGAAGTTGTGGATAACAATTAATAAAGAGCTGAAGAATTTTAACTGGGAGGGGAAGACAGCAAGAGTCAAGTGAGATAAGCTGATTCTTCCAAATGAACAAAGCAATTTGAGATTACCAGATTTTAAAAGGGTATTTCAGAGTTACACAGTTAATACATAGCACAAGTAAAAACCTATAATTCAATGTGGAAAGGAATGATGAAATGGGAAAAGCTCAAGAAACAAGGAAAAACTGGGATGTGTGATGCAGATTCTTAGAAAGAATAACAACCATGTAGAATATTGTATTTATAAAGTATCAGCAAGTATTCTAAGAACTAAGCCAACACAGGAATTGACAAAGGAGATTATGCCAATAGGGATGACTTTCAACTTTGGATACAGACAAAAGGGAAGAGGGGGCTGGAATTTATTGGAGAAAACTGGTAAAAGAACCAAGGTATTATGAGCAAATAATTAGAGGGGGAAAGGTAGTAGAATGGGAAGAGGCCAAGAATTTATTTAGACTGTAGGACAGAGATTACCCCCCCCCCCATCCAAGATTGACATCAGTGTATAGGCAAAGAGAAAGAAATAGGGGGATCCTAAGCAATAGACAAGCACTGGTAGAGTTTTTCGTTAAATCTAGAGCAGAAGCTACTGTTAAAAAAAGGAATAATTAGTAGAACATATCAAATATTGCATGATAACTATAAAAATTAATCAGAGGAGGTTAGAAAGGATTGGGAAGAGAGACTGGATAAGCAATTCACAAAGAAAGAATGGATGATATATGTATGTCTACCAAATATGCAACAAAGTCTAGAAGATTTAGGATCTTTGCTTGCAAGTGTTTACATAGGTATTTTTATACCCGAAGCAGACTTCAAAGAATTGTTCCTCGGTTAGACAGCAAATGTTGGAGGTGTGATGGTGAAGAAAAAGGTAACTGTGAACATATTTTTTGGGAGTGTAATGAGTTGGCACACTTTAAAGGTTCCCTGCAGACTGCTCTGTCAGAGACATAAGGTGAGTAAATGGGTGTAACTAAGGAAATGATGTTTTGACCTATGATATAGAATTGGAATTGCTTAGACATAGTAAGGCTTTGTTGAGTTTAACTATGGTGGCTGCCAACAAAAAGCCATTACCAAAAAATGGAAATCAAAGTCTAAACCAACTTTACTAGAAGAAGTGAATATTGTAACAGAGACGAAACAACTGGAGTTGTGATCTTTAGAAAAGAGTAGGAGCAAACGACATCGATAAAAATGAGAATTGTGAGAACAATACATGCAGAGTAGGAAGAAGGTTTAAGGAAAGCAAAAGTTGAATGAGCTATGTAATGTCTGACAATGACTGAATAGATTATTAGTGATGTATAATGTTTGCAACTACAATTATGTCAACATGGTCTGTGATGTATAATATTTGCAACTAAAATTATGTCTATATGGTTTGTTTTCATTTATATAAATCTATGATTGCCTGTGTCATACATGATCATTTAATAAAGATGTTTCTTGTTTTAAAAAGAAAATCCAGGTGTTAAACTTTTCTCATCACAGAGTGATTTCTCTTATATTTGGTCTTGCTGCTAGAGTACCACGTATAATAAACCATGATTTCAAAATGATCCCTCTGCTTCCTGTCTGTGCCTGGTGCTGTAGTCTATCTAAACATCATTTTGTTTTTCTAGGAAACCTTGCATCATTTCTTTTTGGAATTCAATGTGCCCTTCACATTAACTGAGGCCTAAAAATAAAGACTATTACTGTGAGTTACTGTTATTCCCCAGTGAGCAGTCAACATACAACTGAGTGACTTGACACTCAATACCTATAGCTGAGACACTGTGAATCCAAGAGTGGCATCTGATACTAACACATTTAGAGGCCCTATAAAAAGTAATTTTTAGAATGTGTCTTGCTGAATTAATATAGGGTTCATAAATGTCTGCCAATAAGCTTGGTACCTAAGAAAAATCAAAGGGAGTCACTAAAAATCAAAACTGTACTATTAGTGTCTTCTAAGATATTCAGAAAGGCTCTTTTTAAGGACACTGATATTCTAATGAGCAAAAAATGAAAGCTGAGGGTTATCATATCAAATAAACACAGTGTATATTTTGGGAAGTAGTCTTGGCAGAAAAAAGTATATCATTATGATTGCCTGGACTAGAACAAATTATAAAATATTGCTAACCAGTTAGAAAGATGAAGGGACATTAATACTGCATAAAAGGATCAATGTATATTTTTGGATGTTTGTTATAGTTGTCCTTTATGTTAAAAATTTCTGTAGTCATGCTGCTATTACTGCAGCTCTTTGTTATTTCTAAACATTCCTGTACTATATTTGTTACTGCAGTTCTTTGTTATTACTAACCATTCCTTTGTTATTACTGAACACTCCTGCACTATATTTGTTACTGCAGTTCTTTGTTATTACTGACCATTCTTGTACTATATTTGTTACTGCAGCTCTTTGTGAATACTGAACATTCCTGTACTATATTTGTTACTGCAGCTCTTTATTACTGAACATTCCTGCACTATATTTGTTACTGCAGCTCTTTATTACTGAACATTCCTGCACTATATTTGTTACTGCAGCTCTCTATTACAGAACATTCTTGCACTATATTTGTTACTGCAGTTTTTTGTTAATACCGAATATTCCTGTACTACGTTTGTTACTGCAGCTCTTTATTACTGAATATCCCTGCACTATATTTGTTAATGCAGCTCTTTGTTATTACTGAACATTCCTGCACTATATTTGTTACTGCAGCTCTTTATTACTGAATATTCCTGCACTATGTTTGTTACTGCAGCTCTTTATTACTGAATATTCCTGCACTATATTTGTTACTGCAGCTCTTTGTTATTACTGAACATTCCTGCACTATATTTGTTACTGCAGCTCTTTGTTATTACTAAATATTCCTGCACTATATTTGTTACTGCAGCTCTTTGTTATTACTGAACATTCCTGCACTATATTTGCTACTGCAGCTCTTTGTTATTACTGAATATTCCTGCACTATATTTTTTACTGCAGCTCTTTATTACTGAACATTCCTGCACTATATTTATTACTGCAGTCTTTGTTATTACTGAATATTCCTGCACTATATTTGTTACTGCAGATGTTTATTACTGAACATTCCTGCACTATATTTGTTACTGCAGCTCTTTGTTATTACTGAATATTCCTGCACTATATTTGTTACTGCAGCTCTTTATTACTGAGCATTCCTGCACTATATTTGTTACTGCAGCTCTTTGTTATTACTGAATATTCCTGCACTATATTTGTTACTGCAGCTCTTTATTACTGAGCATTCCTGCACTATATTTGTTACTGCAGCTCTTTGTTATTACTGAATATTCCTGCACTATATTTGTTACTGCAGCTCTTTATTACTGAACATTCCTGCACTATATTTGTTACTGTAGCTCTTTGTTATTACTGATCATTTCAGGATCACTGTACTGGAAAGAGAATAATCTAAGGAGTATTGGTCAGTGGATAAGAAAATAACTTCAGATGGAAAAGAAAGCTGCATACGAAGCATGCATCTCTGGCATATGGTCAGTTACCAAAAAAGGAGGTAGATTTGCTATGGCATACTTGTACTGGTGACACAATCAGGGGAAGTGTGAAAATGAAGCTGAAAAAATACAGCAGCTGTAGAGAATACATCAGTGCCAGCAGTTGTCACCGATGTAACTCTCCATGACCATGTTGTGCAAAATAATTGGAGGAGATTGTTTTCCCTTTTTCTGTATTTAAAAGATATTTATGCAACTGGTGGATTTCAAAGCTAAAAAGCAAAAGGCCTCAATGCAGTAATAGGCATCAGAAGACATATTTAGCACATATTTTAAACTCGTCATACTCTGAGCTACCCTGAGTTTTATTTTGGGGGAAAAATCAGTCAGTCATGCTTCCAGTCATCTAAATGAAACCTATGTGTATCTATCTGTTTGTCTGTATACATATATATGAAAAAGCACATAGAACTTAATCACTATCAAAACTGAAGGGCTACAGAATGGCTAACACATTACTGAAGCAGCACAGAGTAACTGATAACTTAGGGTTGAGCAGAAGAATGATCTGTGTATAAAGTGCAGTTTCCTTTATAGACCCCCCCCCTGGGGCTAAAGCTTGAGTCCCTGGTGCTTTTTATTTATTTAGCGATTGATTGATTAGTTGGCTAGTGGTGGTGCTCCACTTAACTTGACATTCAAGTCATGTAAATCACATTGATTTTAAATGGTGCAAGGTCAAGGGAGTAGAGTGCCAGTAGCATTCAAATGTGGGCATGAAGGTGCAGCTGAAGGAAGTGTTTTTTTTTTGTCATACTAGTGTGGTTTGTAATATGAAAAGTCTTCTGTGGAAAAGTTATATCTTAGTGACTAGTGTGACAACTCATTTATTGAAATCAGCAACATCTGTATATAAACTGGGCAGAGAACATAATGTATAAACCTGAAATGTACAAACAGTTATCTAATCCATACTTTTACATTTCAATATACACAACATGACATGCAAACAATTATCTAATCTACATTTTTACACTTCAAGAGTGGCTGAGACATTGTGCATAGCCAGGATTTCTTTGAAATATGTTTTTGTAGATGTCAATTAGTTAATTGATTAAACTAGACATATAGGGACCCCTTAGGAATGATTTAAGTGTTTTAAAGTGGTTGTAAATATATCCCTTGAGAATATGAATAAATATGCCAGGAATACAGTAGTGCAGGATGAGTGTCACGCTGCCAGTTCAGCTATCTGGAATTTTGTAAATAATTATATGCCATTTGTGAATATTGATATGATTTATACAGAATTGTATGTTATGTACTGAGCTTCAAGAATGTATCCACAGAATAACCTGCTGGAACATAAAAGATTAACTTGCAAAACTTACGAATAGTTGAGGTTAAGTTACTTTATAGCTGGGCAATAAACAAGAGATGTTATCTCTCAGTTTCAATGCAGAAGCAGACACAATGTCTAGAGCTAGAATTCTTTGTATTGTCTTGAAAGAAAAGTAATTACCAGGTTTAAAATGTAAACTGTTTTATTGTTTTATGACATCTAGCAACTGCAACCATTTGAAAGCTGTGTATTTTTCATAAGGAGATGTCAAATGCTACAATGGGGGTTTAGTCTGGGAACTGAAGTCAGGTGGCAAAAAAATGATGTCATCCAAGCTAACCCAGTAGTAATATTTGATATTAACTTAAGGACTCTCTCAGAGAGAGACTGTGCATTTTGTATTTTGTCTTGGACGTAGCAAGAATATCCACTCATCATCATCATCTGCACTTGTCTTGCTCTGTAAATAAGTTCTTAGGGCATAGTAACTCTTTTTAGACTCAGATAGGAATATAGTAAAGATTAGTTTAGATGTTTTCTTTATTTATTTATTTGAGACTGTCCTGCAGTGTTGTTTTAAATAGTTCCTGTGATTTTGAACTCTGAAGTAAATGTTTGCTTACTGAGTATTGTCTTATTCTTTTATTATTTATTATTAAATATATTTAACCCTATCTTTGTGGCTGATATTTGTGAGACATATTTAAGCTCTTAGAATGCTTGCATATTTATTTGGTGACACTGTACAGGCCACTCCTAATAGCCTGGAGCTTGTTCAAAACTACCATTTGGATTATTAGTAGCATTACACAGTAGGATTGGACACCCTTTGTTAAAGGCCTAGAGTAGCATATAAGAGTGATTGGTGGCAGTGATAACTACCTTATAGTCTGGCCAGAACGGGGCATAGCTAGTAAACTTGTGCCAGCCTTTCCCAGGTGTGTGTATGTGTTTGTATATAAATCAAATCTCAAAGTGTGTGTGTGTGCCAGCTACTTGGGCAGGGACACAAAGCACTTGTTGGACAGAGAGGGTACTGGAGGTTTTGGCTTGACCACTCAGCTGAAATCTCAGTCCTATTGCTGTGCCAGTGGGGGGAGGCTCCTTGATTACTGGGCCAGTGCAGGGGTGTCACATATTAATTGGTGGATGGTGGTGGAATAGCCACATTACATATTAGTTGGTTGACAGTGGTGAGATAGCCACATCACATATTAATTGTCTTGTAGTGGTGTCGATATTGAATTCCTGTAGCCTGTGTACAGAGGTCAGTGAAGGTGCTTTTACTCTCAATCAGCCACGCAGTGAACATTCATAGTTTCACATCACAATTGCTTTATTTATTTATTTATTTATTTTTTGTTAGCTTAGTTAGTCAGGGAGAGCAGGCAAGCATGTCATCAAAGGAATATGGCAAGCTGACAAAGAGCCAGTTGGCTGAGATGTGCCAGGCTAAAGGACTGGTGCATGCCAACCTGACTAAGGCAGAAATGATTGTAGCTTTGGGCACACCTGCATCACAGACCAGCGATTAGGAGGACAACCAAGCTGACCTTGGAGATGTACAACTCTCAGAAAATGGACAGCTCAACCTTTCCACAGAGGACCTCAAAATCCATCTGGAGTTAAAGAGACTTGAGCTGGAGGCAATTATTTGGAAATAGAAGCAACAGAGAGAGTGAGATGTCTAAAGGCTGAGGAAAATGAGAAACTGTGACATCTAGAGGTGGAGGAGAAGAAGAGGCAGAGGCAACATGAAAAGGAGATGGTGACTCCTCACCAAAGTCATGGAGGTAATGGGGAAGGGAGTAACCGAACCCCAAAAGCCACAAAGGTCAGTAATTTTCTTCCACAATTTACAGAGGGGGATAATTTTGATAGTTTTGTTCATATGTTTGAGAGGGTATGTAAACAGTTTAATGTTGCTCAAGGGCTCTGGGTATAGTTTCTGACCCCCTTACTCCCCAGTAAAGCTGTAACTGCTATTTCTAAATTGTCTGATACTGATTGCTTAAATTATAATATTGTAAAGAGCTGTCTTTTAGAATGCTTTAACATCTGAAGCTTACAGGAAGGTTTCATGAGCATAGACACAAGGCAGATGAAAGTGTGTGTGACTACATTGCTGAACAAAGCGCTTATTTTCATAGATGGGTGAGTGGATGTCAGGTCACCACTTTTGAATGGCTGGCAGACCTTTTGGTGAGGGAACAAGCCCTTAGCACTTTGCCTGAGGACATGAGAATCTGGTTAGCTGATAGACAATGCACTACTGCTGATGAGTTGGGGAAGAAGGGAGACCTATACCTAGCGAGCAGGGCATCATTGCACAGGTAAGGGACACCCAGTGCTCCTCATGGGTCTAAGGGAACCCATGATGGGCAGCCCAGACTGCACCAACAGAGTCCGCCAGTAGCAGGGGATGCCACTAATCCAGGTACACATCCAGGACCAAGGGTTAAATGTTTTAAATACAACCAATGGGGGCATGTAGCATACAGATGTCCACGGAAGGCAAGTTGGGGAACAAAAGGTGGGAGAGACAGTAAGTGGGAATGACAAAAATGCCAGCAGTAAGTTGTCTCGAGACATCAAGGATACCAAACTACCACAAGAGGTTATATCCTATTTTAGTGGATGGAAAAGAGGCCACTACTAAGAGAAACACAGCCTCTGACCTAACCATTGTGAAGCCTACAATGGTTACAGAGGAGCACTACCTGCTTGGGCAATCTACTCCAGTCAGAGTTTTAGGAGGGACTCCATTTCAAATACCTTTGGCTAGGGTTCACCTTGACTGGGAGGGTGGAAAAGGAAGCCAGCAAGTAGGTCCATTTGAGGATATCCCTGCAGATGTTCTAATAGAGAATGATTTTGATAATGCAGTACCCTGTGTGCATGCAGTTACATGCAGTCAGGTTTGGAGACAAGCATGTGGGTCTGATAGCCTGGGGGAGACCATACAGACCACACACTTGAAGCCAGGACTGGTGAAATGGTTACTTCAGGGAGGGAGCTGCCCTGTAGCAGTGAGACAGAAGGTGAGCCACAGCTGCTTGTGGGTACTGATGTTCCTTTGGACAGAGTGACTGGAAGGGCAGAGGTAAGTAGTAGTAGCCATGCTGACAGTGAGGCACCACTGTCAGAGGATGCCAGACTTCCTGTGGAAGGGGAGCTAGGAGGGGTTACAAAGAGAGAACTGAGACAGGCTCAGCTCTCAGACCCTACATTATAACCCCTAAGAGAAGTAGCTATTGAGGCACCTGATTCTCAAGGGAAAGGGGAAGCTGTATACTGGGACAAAGGGTTACTGTATAGAGAGTGGACCCCTGAGGGAGGGCTAGAGGGTGAGAGAATACAGCAGTTGATAGTGCCCAGAGCCTACCATCTGTCACTTCTAGCTATAGCCCATGATATTCCCTTTGCAGGTCATATGGGTATAAAATGTACAAAGAGATGCATTATGCAGAACCTTTGTTGGCCTGGGATTTCCAGAGATGCAACAGGGTACCGAAGGACCTGTGAGCAGTGCCAAAAAGTAGGCAAGGCAGGAGACAAAGTGAATGCTCCTTTGATGCCTTTGCCGGTGATTGAGGAGCCATTTCAGAGGGTCTCTATGGATATTGTGGGGCCTGTGAGTACCCCAAGTTCCACAGGGAAAAAGTATATCCTAGTGGTAGTATATTAAGCAACCAGATACCCTGAGGCAGTAGCTGTGTCCTCCATTGAGGCAGAAAAGGTGGCAAATGCTTTGTTAGAAACTTTCAGCAGGGTAGGTTTTCCAAAAGAAATACTGACTGACAGAGGTGCTAATTTCACATCAGACCTGCTGGCTTGTCTGTGGAAGCACTGTGGGGTGAAGCACCTAAAGACCACCCCCTACCATCCTCAGACTAATGGTCTTGTTGAGAGGTTAAACTCTACACTCAAGACGATGCTACGGGCATTTGCAGACCAGTTTAGGAGGGAGTGGGACAAATATTTGTCCCATCTGTTGTTTGCTTAAGAGAGTTGCCCCAGGAAACCACAGTTTTTTCACTCTTTGAGTTGCTGTATGGGCATAGGGTGAGGGGACCTCTAGATTTGATTCAAAATGATTGAGAGGGTGAGTGTGAATCCTACAATGAGTCTGTTTTGACATATGCCCTAAACCTCAGAACAAGGCCCAGGAGAACCTGGCAGAAGCCCAGCAGTAGAAAAAGATCTGGAATGACAGGAATGCTTGAACTAGAGAGTATGCTCTAGGGCAGCAGGTATGGTTCTCATTCCTGTCAGACACAAGCTGCAGGCAGCTTGGGAGGGACCCTACAAGGTGATAAGGAAGGTCAGTGATGTTAACTACATGGTAGAACTGATAGGCAGGAGGCAGAGGCACAACTTGTAACATGATAACAAACAGACTCTATGGGAGGAGATACAGGAAATATTGGAACTAGGGGTAATTCAGGAGTCCAGCAGTCCCTGGACCTCCCCAGTGCTGCTGGTACCGAAGAAGTATGGCAGCACCAGGTTCGGTGTGGACTACAGGAAATTAAATATTCACACAGAGTCAGATGCTTGCCCCATGTGTAGGACAGATGAAGCCCTTGAGCAGCTGGGTGAGGTTAAGTATCTTACCACTACTGATCTTACCAAGGGTTACTGGCAGGTGCCCTTGACTCCCAGTGCTAGAGAGAAGTCAACCTTTGTGACTCCTTTTGGCTTGTATGAGTTCCCGTAGATGTCCTTTGGGATGAAAAATGCCCCAGTGACTTTTCAGAGGCTTGTAGATTATATCCTAGCAGGAGCAGGAGATTTTTGCCTTTGCTTACCTAGATGATATTGTCATCTACATTCATTCCTGGCAAGATCACCTTCAGCATGTCAGGGAGGTGCTGTGCAGACTACAGAGGGCAGCGTTGACCATTAAGCCCAGCAAATGTCTGGTGAGTATGGCAGATGTCTCCTACTTGGGACATCCAGTGGGGAGGGGTAAGATCAGGCCAGAACCTGTGAAAGTGGAAGCCATTCAGGCATGACCTGCCCCTGTTACCAAAAAGCAGGTGAGGGCATTTTTAGGGACAGCGGGGTACTACAGAAAGTTTGTTCCCAATTATAGTACCATAGCTACTCCCCTCAAATACCTAACAAGGAAAAAAGGCCAGATAAGGTAGTGTGGACCCCCACCATCTGAGTAGGCATTCCAGAAGCTTAAAGGAGCTTTGGGAGGAACCCCTGTGTTAGCCAGTCCAAACTACAGTAAGAAGTTTGTTGTGCAGGAGGATGCATCAAACCATGAGGTGGGGACTGTACTTAGCCAGGTTTCCTCAGAGGAAGAAGAGCACCCAGTGGTATATCTCAGTCGTAGGCTACAACCCAGTGAGGAATGCTATGCAGCTGTAGAAAAGGAATGCCTAGCCATAGTGTGGACACTGCAGAAACTACAGCCTTATCTGTATGGAAGGAAATTCACTGTAGTCACAAACCACAATCCCTTAACATGGCTATATTGAGCCAGCCAGCAAAATGCCAAGTTACTAAGGTGGAGCCTAGGGTTGCAAGCATATGATATGACATTGCAGCACTGCAGTGGGGTTAGCAATGCCAACTCAGATGGGCTCACAAAACAGAGAATGGGGTAAGGTATTCCCAGGTAGGTTCAACCCTCTCAAGCACCGTTTCTCAAGGGTCACTTAAAAGACTAGCTTGAGTTTTTTTTTTGGGGGGGGGGATCTGGAATTTTGTAAATAATTCTATGTCATTTGTGAATATTGATATGATTTACACAGAACTGTATGTTCTGTACTGATCCATAAGAATGTAACCACAGCATACCCTGCTGGAACATAGAAGATTAACTTTCAAAACTTAAGAATAGTTGAGGTTAAGTTACTTTATAGCTGTGCCATAAACAAGAGATGTTATCTCTCAATTTCAATGCAAAAGCAGACACAATATCTAGAGCTAGAAGTTTTTGTATTGTCTTGAAAGAAAAGTAATTACTAGGTTTAAAATGTAAAGTGTTTTATTGTTTTACGACTTCTGGCAACTGCAAACATCTGAAAGCTATATATTTTCCACAAGGAGATGTCAAATGCTGCAATGGGGGGGGGGGGTAGCCTGGGAATTGAAGTCAGGTGACAAAAGTGATGTCATCCAAGCTAACCCAGGAATAATGTTTTATATTAATTTAAGAACTGTCTCAGAGAGAGACTGTCCATTTTGTATTTTGTCTTGGACCTAACAAGAACATCCACTCATCATCATCATCTGCACTTGCCTTGCTCTGTAAGTAAGTTTGTAGGGCATAGTAACTCTTTTTAGACTCAGATGGGAGTATAGTAAAGATTAGTTTATATGTTTTATTTATTTGAGACTGTCCTACAGTGTTGTTTTAAATATTTCCTGTGATTTTGAACTCTGAGGTCACTGTGTTTATTTACTGAGTATTGTGTTGTTCTTTTATTATTTATTATTAAATATATTTAAAACTATCTTTGTGGCTGATATTTGTGAGACCTAGTTAAGTTCTTAGGATACTTGCATATGTATTTCTTGACACTGTACAGGCCACTCCTAATAGCCTGGCCCTTGGTCAAGACTACCATTTGGATTATTAGTAGTAACATAACACAGTAAGATTGGACACCCTTTGTTAAGGGCCTAGAGTAGCTGATAAGATTGGTTGGTGGCAATGATAACTAATTTATAGTCTGGACAGAAGGGGGCATAGTTAGTAAACCTATGCCAGCCTTTCCCAGGTGTGTGTATGTGTTTATATATAAATCAAATTTCAAAGTGTGTGTGTGTCAGCTATTTGGCCAGGGACACGAAGCATGGTTGGACAGAGAGGGTGCTGGATGTTTTGGCTTGACCACTGAGATGAGATCTCAACCCTGTAGGGTTGCCACTTTTTCAAATGGCCAAAGTGGGATATTTTTGGTACAAACATCAGATTTTACAGGCCGACACATACCCACGGTCAGTACAAAGGTTAGAACTTAACTTTTTTGCCTAAATAATAGCTTATTCTTGTAGCATTTTAGTTGCTTATTCTGTTTCTTATAACATTTAGATATTTTAGATACAGAATAACTGTTTTATGCAACTATTACATAAAATATAGGAAATAATTTTGTCCTAAAATCTCAGGACATTTGCCATTTTTACAATTTTTTGTCAGGACACAACTGCCTGAAGAGGGGCTGTCCCTCGCAAAGTGGGACAGGTGGTAACCCTAGTAGCTGTGCCAGTGGTGAGTCTTATTGGGGATCTGGAGAAAGAGGGAGAAACCAGCCCCAGACTGACCGTGGTCCCTGTGTGCTCTTAAGGGAAATTGTACTTTACTTTGTGTGTACTTGTCATCTCCCCAGTGTGTACATCCCCTAGCTGTTGCCAGTGTTGAGGATTGAGGCTCCTTGATTACTGCGCCAGTGCAGGGATGTCACAATGAGCTTAATAAGCTATTACATTTTTTTCTGTAGCTTATTTCTCATATTTTCAGTTTTATGTCAAGTGAGAAATTCAGTACAGTGACATTCAATGTTGGAAATTTTAAATAGGAGTCGGGAACTGCATTTCATGATGTTACAACACTCTCGAACTATGTGCAGATTTTAGAAATGAAGCATTATAGAATTCTTTGTGCATTTACAGTTAGAGTGGTTGTTCATGGGGGGCTGAGTACCACTAAACTATCCTCTAGAGCTTGGAGAGACCCTGAGCAAACAGAAGCATTTATAATTAACAGATGTGTATTACCAAAGGGTCTAACTAAAATCAGTTCTGTTTTGAAAACATAAGTCAGTGGCTCCATATTTCTCTGTTTTTCAGACTATGTCACTGTCATGGAATTTAACCAAAGTTGCAACTATTAAAATTGTAGCAACTTGATACATACAGCTTCAGGCTATTTTTTTAAGAAAGTCATACAAATATTGTAAATGTAGCGTGGCTTTGTTTCAAGCCTTAAAGAATTCTAAAAGGAATGGACAATGTAACAGAAGGAATTTCTTTATTAATAGCTGCCTTTATTAATAACATGATCTGTAATTTAATAAAATAAAGTACTGTGTCTTTCCCAGCCATTGTGTTAATACAGTAACATCATTTGTAATGGGTTAAAAACAAAGAAAAAGCACTCCATCATTCCCAGTATACATGTCATCTGGAGAAAATCTGGTTCGTCAAAAAGCTGAGGGAGCAGGGTCATTCTGTTTATGATATGATGAGTCAGAAACACTAGGTCTAACTCCAAGCTTGTACTAATTAGGATAAAGCAGCACAGAAAGAAAAAAAACTGGACACTTTTAAAATATGTTCAGTTTGTCCAAGCTTGTACTAATTAGGATAAAGCAGCTCAGAAAGAAAAAAAACTGGACACTTTTAAAATATGTTCAGTTTGTGCAGATCTTCAAGCTGATTAAATAAGTATACAGGAAGAAGCAGATAAATTGTATAAAAGTTTTTGCCATTCATGTTGAAAATCTGTAAACTAAGGTTTAAAGTCCCAGGAATGTTGTAAACCAGATTACATTCCAGTGAGACAAAATAGATGCTTTTTTGCGATTTTGCCATCCCATAAAGTCAGGCTGCAGAGTCCAGTTTACTGTACTATGTGCAGTAAGTTGGAACTGCTCTCCATTCTGGCTTGCATTGCTCACTGGGTGTGTGGGTGGTACAGAACATTTTAGTTATTGATTGTTTTGGTTTGTTAACTTGAGTATGCACAGCTGGGAAGGGCGTTTCTGTAGTGAAGGCTCAGTGACAGAAATTCTAATAGAGTTTAATAATCCATGTTTGTAGTTTTCATACTGAGATATAGAACAGTGGCACATGTTCATAGTTTAGAACAATGTGACATGCATCCAAAAATTCATACCAAGTTAACATAGGGCAGGCAGGCCAAATAGATATGAAACATAAGTAGAGATTGTATAACATGCAAAATATTTCATTTTTGAAGTGTAAAGCCTTCCACCAGTTACTGCAGGTGGGTCATGCTAGGAAGGCAAAACCCAACAGTTCTTACTTTCCAAAAACTATTATGAGGTAAATATTCTCCTTGTTAGAAATATTATTCTGTGGATATAGTACAAAACAGATAACTTTGAAAATCTAAGTATCCTACAATGTTGATTAGTTAGGTGATTATAGAGACTTTATTACTTCTTAACTGTTTATTTTAAGTATACCCTCAATAGATGGGTGATTTAATGGACTTTTCACATTTTTAACTATTTATATTTTCTGTTTCAGGTGGGTGTCCAATCATGGAATTTTAAGTGTGACATGAGAAAGGTATACTGACATACAGCCTTCTCCTATGGTGTGAGGAAATGACACAGTGTTCTGTAGATTGTTGTCATGAGTTTGAATCTGGGATAATGTAGGCAATGTGAATGTCTGTGCTTTAACAGTCACAGGGATGAGTCTATTATGGACGTTGGGATTTGGTGTAATGGTTAAGGTATTTACCTGACAGACACAAGGTACATGGTGTTGATTCTCACCTTTGAAAGGGAAACTGTCTAGGCTTTGAATAGCCTACAAGGGCAGCTGGCCTTGTCCTTACCTATGAGTCTGTAAGACTGCTGTGCCTTGGAATACGCCCCCTCGCAGAGGTGCAGTGATCTTGGAGTTAACATCTGTAATTAGAAGGAGCTGAATGGGTAAAGGAGGGCAAAACCCTCATTCAGAGATGTTTTCAAGGTGTAAGAGTGACTTTTCAATTTCACAATAGAGTTATTGTAAAAAAGGCAGTTTAATTTTTGAAGTGGCAGTACCCACGGTATCACTTCTCACACTTCCATTACTCACACTTCCATTAGGGAGCAGTATTTAGTAATGTATCCTGTCTTTAACTGATTGCAGGGTCCTTGTGTAAGTACACAGGTAAAATACAGTTGTGAGTTTCCCTTCAAGAAAATAGTGGTGGTGAGTTCATGTTTATGAGGCAAAAGTGGCAGGGGCTGTACTACACTACCTGTGTAGTTTTGTGTTCTTAGGTGTACTAGAAGAAGCATTATGGTAGAATGCTTACTGAATGACACAGTTATAATCAGCTTTGGACTCCCAACTGATTTCTTAGCTTCAGAAAGAAAACAATTCCTTGGGCCTTCAAGAAGAAGTGCTCTTCACCTGCCTGGCCTGCTGTAATTTGGGTGCACTTGTTTTGTTACCAATTTAAATATGGTAGTTTGGCGCATGCTGATGGAAAGGTAATAATTGAAACAAGAAGATCTTTGTCTAAGTGCGGTAGATTTGAAACCAATATGGAACTGATGCTGTCTGGTAGAGATGTACCCCTTCTGTAACATGGAACCGAAGGTGTGTAAATTGATATACAAAGAACTTATGCTATTTCCTAAGATTTTGTACAAACCTATGATGTTGTTTATGATATGTGTCTGAGTGGAAGATAAGTGTGAGTGTGTTGTGTATGTGTGTGTTGCTGCATGCTGTGTGTGTCAGTGTCTTGTGCAGTGGTAGTGTTACAGAAAGTAAAGTGCAGTGTTAGGGTTAACAACACACATTAGTAAGGTGGTGTAGGGGGTGAATTTTATTTACTTTGATCTGTGAACACACAAGTGGGGTTGTTTAGTTCACCCAAATTGAAAAACTCAGGTGCTGCATAAGTATCTCCTTAGTGCGTGGCAGTGACTAGGGCACCATGCTTTTGTGGGAATCAATTGTTATGACTGAATAACTTCAAAAGTCTGTTTTTACTTCTGTTTTACCCCTTTCCATCAGGTAAAGCACCCTTAGAAATTGTATGTTTATGTAAAGACTGGTGATCTGAGGCAAATCTCCCATATGGGATCTGTAAGGGGGGATCTTATTCCATTCAAAGACTCAACTAAAAATTGACTTTTGGAGTTATCAGAAGTCACAACAAAGAGACTTGAACTTAAAATATGGAATCTGATCTCTGTATGCGACACTTCTCATGTGGTAATCCACAAGATTTCTAAGAAATGCAGAAGAGTGATTTAGTCATTCAAATAAAAAAAAAATGGAAACACAATCTCACAGTGTCAGCCCTTCATTTGTATGCTGATAATGTTCTTTTGTTGTATTTAATTCCATTATGAGATAATGCTACAGTATTCCTTCCCTTATGAAAGTCTGCAAACTTTACTCTGCAATGAAGCCCTTTAACTCTTTAGAATCATGATAGTGACCCATGACATAGCATATCTTCCAAGGCAAAAAGGATACTCTCTATTTTTTAAGTATTTTGTAATAAGATCATAGTAATATAGTAAAAAAGTGAAGGCTTGTTGCTTTTCACGATTGAGACATCTGTGTTTTGGTATTGCATAATCATTCTACCATGATATGGAATATTGCATTTTATTCAAAGTAAACAGTAAACCTACCTTTAAGCAAAACTGCTACAGAAAAGCAACATTTTTTTTCTGTCTTAAAGAAATGCTATTCACTCAAAAAAGAAAAAAAAATCTTTGCCCTTTGGGCTTTGTGGAAAGAAGAGCTGTTTCAAATTATAAGTACAGAGTTTGAATGTGGGTGAGTCCCATATATAATTTTTTTTAAATTTATTTTGTATCACACCTTCAGGACTGTTTGTTTTCCAGCTACAATACAAATACTATATGATGCAGACTGTCTGTCTCACAAGTGATGAACCAGTGATGTACTACAGTGTGTTTGCAAAACCAGTTTGGCCAAATGTGAGTTATACTAGAACTAAATATATCATCTCCTTATGTGCAAGTATTCAAACTGAAATTTAAGTTTATTTAAGTACCTAATTTCCAAGTGCTTTACGTTAAAACTAAATAAACTGCAGAACATATGACAGAAAATACACAGATAAAGGCAGTGAATAGATATGTTATGCTAACATTCAGAATATGTGTAGACAATAATTGTTATGACTGGTCAAAGACCAGAATAAGTATATGCATCATAAAGGACCAAAACTGGCCAGTGTGGGTTACTGGAGGTTTCACAGGCATGCAGCTTGGTAAAAAGGAGCATACTGGATGTTTCTGGCCATGTCATAATGTTCTCTGTTAATCCCAACCTGACTGCATGGGAACAGGACCTTCTTTATTTAAGGGGGGGACCCTGAGTGTGAAGGATGAAATACAGTAACACAACGAGAACAACAACAGCAACATTAAAGATTATGGAAGTCCAAATGGGTAGATGCTACACATTCTGCAGAACCAGTGTAATGTGTAGATAGCTGGAAGTCTTTGTAAGTTATTGGGCACTGGGGTTCTGTACCAACTGTAATCACTGTTGTAACTAACAAGTCTGTCCCTCACCTTCTCAGTCACATCATGAAACCGAGCTGACAAGCGTGCATTCTGATTGGATACTCTGAAGAAAGCTGTCTCTCTTTCAAAATCACGGAGGTCCCTCTGAATTTTACGCATTTTTTGTTCAAGCACCTTTTTCTCATAAATATTAACTTTATCTTTTATGTCCAACAAGCAAGATTCAAAGCGACTTCTATCTATAGTCGTCACCAAGCTGGAACAAGCGTTCGTAATGTCAGTTTTGATCTTAGAGAGCTTAATCACATCTCTTTCAATAAGTATATTAAGCCACTCTCTGGAAACTGACATTACGAACGCTTGTTCCAGCTTGGCGACGACTATAGATAGAAGTCGCTTTGAATCTTGTTCCCCAACGTCATACTTAACTCTGGATCATTTTACATATCTCCAATTCTTCAGTGGTTTACCTGATGTAGAGAATTTAACAGACGTTTTTTGTAGTAAAATCAGATCTTCATTTTGGGAAAGTTTTTTCTACACTGCATCATTTTTAGCAATCACAACTCCAGGAGTCAGTCTCTGCATCTCTTGACTTTCACATTTCTTACAATGCCATTTTTTGTATTTTGTAGGAAAGTTTGTCACACATCTGGTGGCTCATCTTCCTAGAACATTAGTTTTGACATGTTTATCTTGTACAACTCTGCAGTTTCTTCTGTAAAAAAATACTTTTTTCTCCTAGAACTTTACAGGATCATAGTTCAGCTGAACTGCTAACTACTTCAGCTTCAGGCTGCAGACTTCCCCACGGCGTTTGGATGCCTACTTTGTCTCCTGCTTGTAGATCTGGTAGTTTTCTGTAATTTCTATTATAGTAAGATTTCTACTTTTGCTGACTGTTGTCATTATTTACTTTATTTCGATTTTTCAGATGTCAGCAAGGTATGTAGTTGAAGTAAGTAATCTGCCTTTTGCCCATCTGCAAATCAACAGTTGAGATGGTGAGAGAATGAAACACACAGTGAAACATTCCTGTACTCCAGAATGCAAGATGACATTCCAGTAGCTTTTGCTACTGATCTTTTTCACTAGATTCTTCTCTTGTTTGTCCATTGGGCTAAGGATAGTATGGATTGCACATTATATGTTTGAATTCCCATTTACTCGCAAATCTGTTTTCTTTTTTTTTTTTTTTTTGTTTTACATATATTGTAGACCAATGTGAGGTATGAGTGCATCAGGTTTCCCTTTCATGAGAATTAAGATTTTAATGCATGGCTTTCATTCCTCTGTGCCTGTCATTTTGATAATTAATGGGAATTTGAAATAGTCCATGCACAATGAGGTATATGGCTTCTTTGAACCAGGACAAAATCAGAACCCACACAGTTCCACAGACACCTGTAAATGGGCAAGCTAGCATCCCTTCCATTGAATTGCCATTATGATATGCACTGTAAATGGCACAGCTCAGTACTGTTTGATCTGTATGAGTTGGCATTCCCAGATAAAACATTACATCTCCTGCTGTCTGTTAATACTTTACTAATCCTATATGTGATTCATGTAACTATACCAGTCCCTGGGATTCAATAGCACCTCCACTAAGTGAACACTAAGTGTCTACCGTTCTGAGTGAACAAACAATGCAGGCGTAATGCACACCTTCTTCCTCCTAATTTAATTTTCCTACTGATTTTCTTGCATCTTTAAATATCAAGGATGATTCATAAAGATTATCACAAAGTATAGACTGCAGGTAGACTTAGTGTAATATTTCTGAGTGACTAGAGAACACAAAAATGCAGTAGGGATGTTCTTGAATACAGATCGTGTACACTTAGTGTAGGCATTAATGAATCTGGCCCAGTATTTATTTTCTCACTTGGTTGGAAACTGTTATACTGTCAGTCTTGAATACAACTTATTTATTCCCTGAATGAAAAATAAAACCAAATTTCTTTCCTTACTAATGACTTTTGCTCAAGCCATTCTTTCAGAGCAACATTTTTTTAGTATACAGTCAAGTTTCAAAGTCAACGTCAGTATATATCTGTTATTTTTTCATTGGGTATGAGAGAAATGACAAGGTAATACCTGCTTACCTCTTTGGGCGGTGGGAGGGGGGGTGTAATATGGACATGCCAAGGATGCCTGTCTGTGGCATGAGCACCAGTAGTGAGAGGGCCTGACGTAAGAAAAAGTGAAGCAGAGGATATTGCAGGGAATAATGGGGGTCTTTGTTGAAGAATATGTGTACTTTATTTTTTTTTTACTAAACAATGGGAGCACATGCTGTATTCAGATGACTTGTATTTTTGGAATGCATTGAAGTCATGCTCTCTAAAATCTGGACTGGAATTTTGGGGGTTCTGCTGTATAGACTTCTTAAAAATTAAACTTTCTTTACTGCTATATGAACCAGTGGAGGCTGTTAAAGCAGGTACACATTTCAGGATACTAACAACCCAGTAAAATTTAAGGTTTTCTATACTGTCAGACTCCACCTATGAAGCTGAGTGTAATTATATGGACCATGCTCTAGTTTTAAACCGCCTTACACATTGTCTCTTTTGATTTCTTTAGTGTGCAGCCTCATATTTGTGAAAAGCTTCATCAATTTTTAAGTTTTTTTAAGAGGTCAGCAAGCTAATTTTGCCCAGATAAACTTAATGAAATGTTCCTTAGTTTTATATGCACTTCTTGTAAATTATTAAAATGTGTAGCCAATTTTAACTGATTATTGTAGTTACCACATTTAAAGAGCAGCTTCCAAAATGAGAAATAATATCTGTCTAAAATGAGTCACAAGGATTTTTAAACCAAATTACTGCATACCACATAATAAGACGAGTTAAAGGCAGATGACAAGAGGCACTGTTTCTTAACTATCTTGTCATTAAAACAGAAAAGCAAGATATTTAAATCAACAGGGTAGTGTGGTCTGTTATTAAGCTGTGTTCTGAAGTTGAAATGGCTGTTATGAGATAATGTTGTTGACTTTTATGTTGTGACCTCTACATGGGTATTAAGCTGTGTTACAAAATGAGACTGGCTGATCTAAGTATAGTGTTGAGTTTTATCATGAGCACTCTGTGAGCATAATGAAAGGACATAAGATGGGAATCCCTGTTCCCTTCCTTGTATTGGTGGAACGTAGGGTTGGTTACTGTGGACTACATAGATGTTCATCGTGCATACAGCTGCAGTCATCACACTTGGGTTATCCTGCCATCAGGCGGGTCCCTCGGTCGCCCCGTCTTCCTTGGCGGTCAGTGCGGGCAGGGGTATAAAAAGGGCAGCCGGCGTCATTTTCTTCAGTCTTTCTTGCCCCAGCCGAAGCAGCAGCAAGTTTTTGCAAATGCCGCCAGCTCCTGAGATTTTTTCTTGCCTCAGACCGATGTCAGACAAAGTTAATAATTGCATTTCTTGTTACTGTATACCTTGCTTAGGGCCAGACCACGACGTCTCGGCCTGCGCTTTTTTTGTGGGTTTAAAAACAAAGCACTATTCCGGGCGGAGTTCGCCTTCATTATTTTGGCAAAATTTAATTATATCATGTCGACGGATACAAGACAGACATGTTCTCCAGTTCTCAGCCCTGACTACCGATGATATTATTTTACCGGTGACTTCAGTATCCGGTTCCTTGGTCTCCATTCCCACTGCAGATATTGGCGGAGAAAGCGGAAGTTTAGCGAGGCCTGCCATTTCTGAAGGCATTTTCAGGCCTACCACCTTCTTTATTAAATCGTTCACTAAATCTAAAGCTCCAATGAAAATTAAAAAGCAGGGTCCTCAGACCATGCCTAAAAAAACAGATGCTTAAAATGGCTGAGGATTTGATTACACTCATTAGGGGTTCTCAGCCCCCTCAGACAAAAGACCCAGGTTGGAGGAAGACCACCCTTCCTCAGACCAGGCTTCTATTACCTCAGACCTTTCTGAGGACCAGGATTACGCCTATTCCCCATTTGAAGACTCTGATGCTGAGATTACTCTTTTGGGAAACCCTACATACATTGAGAGAGCACTTCCACTGGGAAGGCCAAGATTACTCAGATTCCAAGAAAAGGCTCAAGGAATTTCTGCTGCTTCCCCAGCATAGGCCCCTGGCTATTCCTCCTGTCTTAGATATTTTGGATGATGTCAGTCTTAATCCAGACTCTTTACCTCCTGCCCCTGTTAAACCAGACAGATATTACCGGGTTCCTGATTCTCAACAGTTCCTTTATAAAAGCCCTTCTGCTGACCCAGAAACTATTTCCCAGGGTCCCAAGGGGATTAAGGCCTCTACTGCTAAAAACCCTTTACCTTCAGAGAGAGATTCCAGAGCATTAGAAAGGTGGGGGAAAAAGGTGTGTACATCAGCCACTTTAACCATGAGGGAATTAAACTGTCAATTTCATATGTTAAAGTACCAGCAGTTCTTGCTATCTCAGCTGAAAAGCAAAATGACACAAACAGAACAGCCAGATTTGAAAGAGTTGCAGGATTTGTTACATGGAGCAGAACAAGTGGGGGAACATACCTTACAGTGTGGCTTTGATGCTTTAGACATGCTTGGCTCAAAGAGCAAACCTTACCAGATCATGTCAAAGCAAAGTTATTAGATGCACCACTACAAAAAGATGTATTGTTCGGTGTTAAAGCTGAGGAGGTACTAAAGAAAATGGAGTAAAAACTAAAATCTATGCAAACAGTTAAAGATTTCTTGCAGGTGCAGCCTCCAAGGTTCAGCAGAAACTGGCCTTCAAAAAATTGGTCCTTTGGTAGAGGACATCCTCAAGGATCTTACAGAGCTAGGCAGTGGCAAGCACCAGCCCCAAGAGGTGGAGAAGATAGGCCACAGTCATTTAGAAAACAGACACAATGACTTTCCTCTATGCCTGCCAAACAAAGCTATAATGGCAGCACCTTTGGGCAGAAAACTGGCCTTATTTTCAAAAAACTGGCACATTGTTACAAAGGACAAATGGATTCTGGATATTATAGACAGAGGCTACAGGTTCCACTTTCACACCCTTCCAAAAATGAGAGGCATGCCAAACCTGCCACAAATTCAATGGGCAGATCATGGACATGAAAGCAATTCAAGAGGTACCTGCAAAAGAACAAAGTCAAGGTTTTTATTCAAGACTATTTCTGGTACCAAGGAAGGACAAAGATTGGAGACCCATCTTAGACCTATCTATTCTAAACACAAAATTCAAGATGCTCACATTACAGCAGCTTCTTCCCATGCTGGGCAAGGAGTCTTGGCTGGTAACGTTGACCATCAAGGGGGCACACACCATGTCCCTTTCAGACAAAATTGCAGAAGATACCTCAGATTTCTTGCAGGTTCAACCCATTATCAATTCTCTGCATTGCCCTTTGGCTTATCTACTGCGCAGCGTGCGTTTCAATAAAAAATGCCAGGCATCTAATTGCTTTCTGCAGACACGAGATATACAAATCTACCCATATCTGACAGCAAGGACATTCTATTGCAGCATCTGGCATTTGTAATAAAAGAAATCAAAACTATACCTCTCAACAGATAATTTTCCTGGGTGCCAGCTTAAATACAAAGGCTCAGATGGCTTACCTCACGCCAGACAAACAAGGGCAACTGTCTCAATACTTCAACAAAATGGCCACTTTAACCAGGCTAACTGCAAGGAAAATCCTGCAGGCTCTGGGGTTCATGGCATCTTGCATCCTACTAATACCCTTTGCAAAGCTGCATATGAGGAAACTACATGGTATCTCAAAACTTATGGTCTCAACACAGCCACAGCTTGGAAACAATTTTACCACTCATTCCATGCCTTCCCTTTCTGTATACCACAAGCAAATCAAATCATCACAACAGCACATGGCAGATCAGTGCATCCAGGGAAAATGATCCCAAAACAGATGCACCTATACATCAACCAAAGGAGATGCTAGCTGTAAATGCTCTTATGACCTTCAAGGACCTACTGCATCCGGGCCAGCTATTAATAAGGACAGACAACACCACAGTCATGTGGTACATAAACAAACACCCTGTGCAGGCAAGCTATGACCCTGTGGAACACAGCATTGCAATTACAACTTCAACTACAGGCACAGTTCCTGCCAGGGAAGGAAAACACACTGGCAGACAACTTAAGCAGAAATATGACAGACCCACACGAATGGAAGTTGCATCCTCAAGTCTTCTCAAAGATAACTCAAGCATGGGGACAGCCAGACATAGACCTGTTTGCTACCCACAGAAATTACCAGCTGGAAAAATTCTGCTCAAGGGCCTATCATCTACAGGCCTGGAAAGTGGACGCACTCTCTTTCAATTGGACAGCATTGACAGTCTATGCCTTCCCGCCTCTACCTCTATTGACCAAAGTCCTATTAAAAACCAGAGCAGAGAGGCCACAAATGATTCTCATTGCTCCAGATTGGCCACGACAGCACTGGTATCCTCTCCTAAAGAGCCTGTCACGCTCACCACCATGGATCCTACCTCAAGTTCCTCTTCTGTTGTCCCAGCACAACTACAAGATCCTTCACAGCCAGCTCAGAACTCTAAATCTAGCTGCATGGAAAATACTTTAATTTGCCAACAGACTCTCCTCTCCAAGGAGGTACAGGATGTCATCTTTTTGTTCCTGGAATCAAGCAAAGGGCCAGAATCCTTGGGTAATAAATATACCTCAGATTTTTAGTACCTAGCTGAGATGTTAAACAGTGGCCTTTCCTTCTCTTCCATCAAGATAGCCATTTCAGCACAATACAATGATCCTCCTTTATTCTCACATCCTCTATTAAGGCAGTTCCTCAGAGGGGCAAAAACATAAAACCCCACGGAAACCACCAGCTCCAGCTTGGGACCTCAACTTCAGATTGGAGAAGTGACACTGCCTCCCCCAGCATGCAGGGTTTCCTCATGGCTGTGCAACCATTCATCATTTTCCATCAGGACAGGGTTTATGAACCCAACCCTACCTTCATGCCAAAGGTAGTATCCAGTGTGCCTTTGAATCAGACTATTCATTTACCTACCTTTTATCCAAATCCACAGAACAAAGGGGAGAGGCTACTACACTCCTTGGACATTCAGGCAAAACCCGTATTACTTGGACAGAACAAAGTCATTCAGGAAATCTGAGCAACTCTTTGTGTCCTATCCCACAGGTGCTCAAGGAAAGGCTATTTCCAAACAGACTATTTCAAAATGGATAGCCCACTGCATACACTTTTGTTATTCATTTCATGGAAAATCAGTGCCTGGATACATCAGATCCCACTCCACCAGGGCTACAGCTGACATTTTGGAAGCAGCTACTTGGAGTTCAGTGCACACGATTTGCCACAGCAGTCCTGCAGGGCATTCTAGCCCTCCAAATTCCACTTAGTACCAGCCACCCTTACTTAGCTTTGGGATTCTACCCAAGTGTGATGACTGCAGCCCTCCATCCCTCTTAGAACATGGCTTATGACAAACACCCTTAACATACAACCTATTTGGGGTATTCATTTATGGTGTATTTGCTTGCAACTACTGTTTTGATTTATCTACTTATGTATGTTTGCATGTATTGCCTTCCTTTCTGGGGGCACCTGACATCTGGGGCAAGAAAAACTGAAGAAAATGGTGTAAACTGTACTTTCTGACCCTTGGTAGTGATTTTACAACTGACTTTCATATATAGAGGTAGCGACCATGTGGTTTGACTTTGTAATGGTGTCTATAATTTCACAGACTGCACAAAGACACTGAAATACAGACGTGATAATATCTTTAATTGGACTAACATAGGTTTTCAGTTATGCAAACCTTTGAACTGAGCAGCACATCATTCTCTTTCAAGGCACAAGTGGATATTTAACCACTGCATTTAAAAGCAGAAACTTTATAACTCCTGACAAAGTGCTCTTATCAGCTCTAAAGCTCAAGTAATTGCAAAACATATGTTGGTCCAATAAAAGGTATTACATAGCATCTGCGTTGTATTACCTTTGTGTTTTCTTTTTAGTGGATCATCATTGCATTTCTTAATTTTTCGTCTTTCACAGACAGATAATTCAGCTGACAGTACATACAAGACATTCCTGAAACATTTTCAATGTATAGTAAAATACAGTAGTAGTTAGAAAAGAGTGTACTGCAGTGCAATGCAAATAGTTTTAAAAGTCTTTGAAGACAGGAAATGAATAACCACAGATGATGTGTAGTGATTTGTTATGGTCTGATTTAAACTACTGAAAATGTATTGTATCTCTGTTTTTTCAACATTATTACCAGGGAGTGCACTTAGATATGGTCATTAGGAGTTCCAAATATGTTACCCTCAGAAGAAGGTTCCTGACATTGGTATCCACAAAGTTTGTGCCATTCGAAGCTAGTGTTCTACAGCCTATGTATGTACATGCTGTGTGAGGTCACAGTGTATCAAGCAATAACTATTTAAGTGACTACAGGATAGGAGTATCTGAAGGAAAAACTTCCATGTATAAGAAGGTGGTTCATTTGTCCAAGTGGCATGCAGAATTGATGTCTATACAAACCACTGATAATATGAGTTTAATTAGCTGCTGACCAGACAGAGAGACTAGCAAATGGAGAGGACTGAACCGGTAGAAGCCTGCTGTCTCTTGTAGAGTCCTGGAGATTCCCACTGCCCTGTGGAATCACCTGTTGAAGGCCAAAGGGTCAGCAACAAGTAGAATGTTTAATATAGCACACTGACCATTGTCTGTACAATCTAGATATGTAATAAATCAAAGCAAACCACAAACTCATAACAGAAGTATGTGGGTGCACAGTTGCAGATCAGACCTGACATGTGCCACAAATGAGAATCTGTTGGTAGTATATCACAAAGCTGAATACTTCTCCATCTGCAGAAACATGATCCGTCATCACTGTTATACAGCTTTCTCTTTGTTCCCTAATAAGAAGTCTTATAAGAACAAATAAGTAAACTAATGGAACAGTTACCTGGTTGCCTGAGGGAAAAAGAAGCAAAAAATACATTTAAGATGCGTTTCAGAAATTTGTGTCCATACACTGAACCGTTAGAAGACTGATATGTGGGAAAATCTCTTTGTGAAAATAATAACATTAAAGGAAGTAAAAGTAATGTCTTTTGGCTTTTCCCGGTTAGGTCGCCACAGCAGAACTCCGGTCTTCTAATGACTGGCAGTGGATTTTGTTTTTACGGTTCCGAGTTGCCAGCCCGACATCCACCCTTCAAAGAAGGCACACCCATTCACGCACGCACCTACCTATATGTCTTTAACGTCAGTCGACCACGGGGAGGACATGCAGACTCCACACAGAAGGCGCTCCAGCCAAGAATCGAACGGGAGAACCTCTTGCTGTGAGATGACAACACTAACCGCTGCACCACCGTGATTAACAGAAGTAAATGTAGAAAGTGGCAGTGGACCCGTCATTCCATAGTTGTACTGTATTTTGCTTACCTGTTTGGTGATAGTCTTCTAGTTTTGGGATTAGGAGGAGCTTATTTGCACATAGAGTGAGTTTAAATCAGGTCCTTAAAAATGTTCTTCTTGTGGCATGAAGTAGCATGATCACTTTTCAATTTTGCTTCAAACTGTAGAGTTTTGCACCCATACGTTTGCTTTAAGGGTATATAATGCTTTCTGCTATAATTTTAAAACCAAATGTGGAAATATTTGAGCTGGTTTTCCCTGCCCTTCTTTACTCATTCTTTAAAGAATGGTTTCTGTAGGGGAAGCAGTAGAGTTTAAATCTATAGACAAAATACTGCACAAACTAAGATACACAGATGTACTCAAAACCTACCATTTAATTATTTCACTATATCCCTGAAATAGTCTTGCACTCAGCTAACAGGCTTGTGTCAATGCAGTACCTAAGATTTAGATGGATGACGTAGATGTTGACAGTATAGGTGTGTGGGTGGTCACATGCAGATTTGATTTAACATATGCCTTGTTTTTGATGAGGAGTAGCCAATTAGTAGTGAGCGATGATGAGGAGTAGCCAGTTAATAGTGAGCGAATGAACATATTAGAGATAAATTGATAATAAAGAAAAATGACTTCAGCATTCTGGAGTTATCTGTAGAACTAATACACTATGAATGAAGTCCAAGCATGATTTAGAGCTGATATAATGATGTAATAAATGACGAATACAATAGTTGATTAGATTAGGAACCCTTTCCATGCAATTATCTAAAGCAACAGATTGTGCTACATTTTGAACTAAAAAGTGCAAAAGATGGAGTACAAGTTTGGTGAGATTAGTTTTATTTCTCTCTTTGACTCTGATATTTTTAGAACTTCCTCATGAAAATGCAAGCTTTTTCATCCGTGGCTACTATATTCATTTCTCTTTGATGTAGACCTGCACCCCATTCCATAGCTTTAACCAATCAGGGACACTTTTAAAATATTATTACTATTGACATGAGACATTGACAGAATAAGAGGATATAAATTAATATACATTTTCCAAAGTAAAGAAGTCTATAACTAATTATTGTCATTATTTATTAAGTATAATTGACTACGTTTTCTCCAAAACTCATCAATTTTTAGGTGGGATTAAAAGGGATAGAGAGAAATTTGACTCAAAACCAGGGACATCCCTGAATATCGTGGACAGTTGAGGGGTATGCCCCACTTCCCAAATTCTTTTTCTGTCTTCATTGCTTCTTATTATTCTCATATAATACTGTTTTCCTTTCATCTATTGATCCCCCAGTGGGGGAAAACACTGAAAAGTGTAGAACTAAATAAGTTTTATGTGGAGTGCTGCCATTTAGTTTACTAGTTGCATAGGCAACAGTAAATATTTCACAGCTCATAAAGCACAACTATCAAAAAATTAATTTTCTGTTATTTCATGTCATGCCCTTTTTAAAGAGTATAAGAGCTGATGTATTCAATTTACCAGTGGAACATACCATTATATTTTGTATGCAGGAATATTGTCCTGAAAACATTATTAACCTAGTATAGACAAACTTATTTTTCTTTTTATTTTATATAAGGTTGCCTGGACCATGTGACCTTTTTTCAGCCATAACTCACCTGGTTACATCAGTGAATAAAAAATTCACACAGTAGTGAAGGACAGAAATAATCCAGAAGTGAATATGTAATCTATACTTGAATTAATAGTGGCAATGTAGTTTCCATATATATTTGAACATTCGAAGGAATGGTACCTTCCATGCTGTGACTTTAGTATATTGGCCAAAGCCTTTGCTACCTCCACAGTCTGTCTACTGGACATCCCAGCAAGGCTAAAAATATCCCATAATTCCAGTTCCTGTGAATATTAATGTTGATTTGCTGATTGCCAGAAGTTTTAATAATAAGTTACCTGATCTTGAGGCACTCCTGCAAATTGAACACATCCATATCTGTGCGGTAACAGAGCCCTCTAGTTTCAGTGAAAAGATAGGACTCTGTGGGACTAAATTGAATTATTGATTTGCAGTAGATATTTCAATATACTAGAATGCAAATCATTGAGATAATTGTCATCTGTAAATCTATTAAACTAAATTAAACCACTAAAATATTGTTTTTATGCCATTACACCTTTAAATATACCAACTATGTAACTGCAACTGTGGGGAAAAGCCCAGTTCCCATACTCCGCTGTTTGCCAGTTACAGCAAAAACATACATCACTTATGTCCACAGGAGCATAAATGGACTTAACATACCTGTTCACTTACACTGCTACAGAGAAATGTTCAGCACTCCCTCAACATGCATGATTCACTGTTGTGACTATGTCTGATGAAAAAAACTTTACTTCAGTGAAGTGAAGATCAGCAAAGTGACCTCTTCTTCCCCCCTATGTTGCAGCGGTCACAACCTGTCATGCTATGTGATACATGCCAAAGTACAAGGATTTCTCAATATTTGTCAGAGACCATATTATATCTAAACCTGAGTATGTGCAGTCTAGCAATGACATAATCATAAATATAATCCCTACTTTAGTCAACACAATTTGGTCAACTAAGCAGATGGTCGACAGATGGGAAATGTCACACAGTCCCCATGGTTGGAAAATATACCCACCACATGGGGGGTACAGAGGGGCTTCTCCTGCTCTATAAAAGTATTTTTGATTTTTTTTGTGATTTTATTTGCATGTGTTGATAATATTTCTTTGTGCGTGCTGTGATGACCCACCACTGGACCAGTAATCAAGGAGCCTCAATCCTCACCACTGGCACCTGTGGGGGATGTTCACTGAGAGGATGACACGTACACACACAATATTTCCAGATGTAGCGCTCTCTGCATCAAGTGCAATTTCCCTTAAGAGCACACAAAGACCACAGTTAGTATAGGGCTGGTTTCTCCCTC